>NW_027175558.1:0-122190 GCF_028021215.1 Eschrichtius robustus
TTAAGTGAGAAAGCGAAAGACACATGTCCTATCATATCACATATAGGTGTTACCTAAAAGATGTTACAAACAAAGACATTTCCACAGAGAAACACTATCATAGATTCATTACAAAAACTTATGGTTCACCAAATGGAAAGGTGTGAGGATTGGATACCTCACCATATTGAGGTTAACAGAGAGATACAAACACATGTGGAATATATAATCACCAAAGACGTACGCAATACCAAGAGAAGACTACTCAACATTGTGTCATAACCTACATGGGAAAAGGATCCGAAGAAGACTAGATATATGCATATGTGTGAAAGTACCACATCTCGCACTCCTGGAACAAACAAAACATTGTAATCAAGTTGGCTGTGATAAAAAATAAAAATTAAGTTAAAAATACCAACAAGAAGTAATGAGACATAAATAAAAGGGCTTTTTCCTCGCACATTCCATTCTAATTTACAACCTAGAACACCACTTCCAGTAAGGCTCTGTTGCCCTAGTAACCAGATTTGGTAAAGGAGAAATGCTGCCGCCTTGTGGCCGATTCCCGCAAGAGCAGCTTTTAACCCACAGCTAATGGTCACTTACCATTCACAAAGACTCAGGGCTGTAAAGGACAACTGCCCTGAAAATTGTGCTGAGGTAGGGAATGGAGAAAAAGAATTCAAAACAGGCAAAATTTTCACGAAGATAGTATGAAGAGGTAAGTTTTACTCACTCTCTTTTTAAAGAAAGGAAAATGGATAAAAGCTCCACCTCAGGAAGTATTAGACTCATGCAATCTAATCTACAAAAAGTTTTCAACTCACACCAGTCGACTGACCATTGGCAAAAAGTCTACAAGCAATAAATGCTGAAGAGGTTTTAGAGAACTGTGTACCCTCTAGCTGCTGGTGAGATGTAAAAGGGTTAAACGCTAATAATGAGAACAGAAAGGAGCTGCGTTGAAAAGGAAAAATTGAGGTACCATTCAATCCAGCAGGCGCACCAATGGGCCTCTCACCGGAGAAGACCAGAATGAAGAAGACCCGGGCTGCAAAAGCTGCAGTGCAGCTTGAAGCAACCAAAATGTCCATCAACAGATGAAAGGATAAAGAAGTGGTCCCTGTACACAATGAATACTAGCCATGGAAAACAATGAAACACTGCTCTTTGAGGCACCATAGATGATCTTGGAGATAATCACAGAACATGAGGTAAGTCGGAAAAGCAAAAGTCCTATATCCCTATGATATCACTTATAGGCGTTTATCTAATAACTGACACAAATGAACATATTTCCACAGAGAAAGTCAATCACAGACTTATTAAAAAAAAAACTATGCTTATCTAAAAGAAAGGTGGGGGAATGGACAAATGAAGATTAGTGTTACCATATGTATAAAATACATATTATATACATATATCAAAAAAGACCGACCGTAGAGCAAGGAAGGTTTACGGAACACTCTGTAATAATTTACAACGGGAAGAGGATCTCTACATAAATAGGTGTATAGAATATGTAGATGAACCAGAGTGTGTACACCTTGGACAAGCAACATTCTAACCATTACCCCAATTGAAAACAATTAAAACAACGAACTAGGAGTAATGAGACATCAGCTTATGGGGGGCTTTTCCTGGCACATTCCATTCAAATTTACAACCCATGCAAACGACTTCCAGAACGGCTCTGCTGCCCTAGTACCCAGATTTGGGAATGGAGAAATGCTGCATACTTGTGGCCGTTTCCCCACAACAGCAGCTTTCAACCCACTGCAAAAGGTCACTAAATATTCACCAATTGCAGTTGCTGTAAATGACACCTGCCCTCCAAAAAATACTGAGGTCGGAAATCGACCAAAAACTTCTAGAGTGCAACCTTCCAAAAAGAAAATTTGAAGAGGTATATTATACTCCCACTTTTTTTTCTTTTTTCTTTGAACAGAAAAGGAAAAAGGCGTGGAAAAATGATGAATTGTAGGAATTTTTTACAGACATGTAAACCCAAATTACAAAAACCTATCAGCTCACACCAGTCAGAATGGCCATCAACAAAAACGCTGCAAACAAGAAATGCTGACGTGATTGTGGAGAAATGCGTACCCTTCGATTCTAAGGGGGACGTGGTAAGAGCCACTAATGCAAGCACAATTGAGGTGCCTTGAAAAGGTAAACGTTGAGCTACCATACCAGTCAATCAATCATACCCACTGCTGGGCCTATCACCTGAGAAAATGAAAACCCAAAATCACAGGCTGGCAATCCTGCACTCCAGCAATATTTACCATAGGCAACACTTGGAAGCAACGAAAATGTCCATCAACAGAGGAATGCACCAAGAAGTGGTCCATGTACACAATGGAATATTAGCCATGGAAAACACTGAAGCACTGCTCTTTGAGGCACCATAGATGAGCCTGGAGATAATCACAAACCATGAAGTAGGTCGGAAAGCAAAAGAACTATAGCCTATATTATCACTTATGGCATTATCTAATAACTGACACAGATGAAAATATTTCCAAAGAGAAAGACACTCACAGGCTGAGAGAACAAACTATGCTCATCTAAAGGAAAGAGAGGGGGGAAATTGAGAAAATGAAAGGTTAGTGTTACTATAACATATACAAATACATATTATATGCATGTATCAAAAAGACCGAACATATAGCAAGAGAGGTCGACGGAACACTGTAATATTTTACATGGGAAGAGGATCTGTACATTAATAGACATACATAATGTACAAATGAACCAGACTTGTGTACACCTAGGACAAACTATATTCTAAACTTTACCCAGATTAAAAAAAAGTTTAAAAACCAAGAAGAAGGAATGAGACCTAAACTTATGGGGATTTCTCCTGGCAAATTCCATTCCAATTTACAACCTAGGACAATGACTTCCAGAAAGGCTCTGCTGCCCTAGCACCCAGAATGGGGAATGGAGAAATGCTACCTCCTTGTGGCCGTTTTCCCCACAACAGCAGCTTTGAACCCACTGCAAAAGGTCACTAAATTTTCACCAACTTGCAGTTCTGTAAATGACACCTGACCTCCAGAAACTTTCTGGGGTCAAAAATCGACCACAAAATTCAGAAGAGGGCAACCTCGAAGAAGACAATTTCAAGAGCTATATTGTACTCACGGTTTTTTTCTTTTAAGAGAAAAGAAAAAGACGTAGGAATATGATGGATTTTAAAAATTTTAATGACATGCATACCTATATTACAAAAACCTATCAGCTCACAGCAGTCAGAATGGCCATTAGGAAAAAATGCTGCAAAAAATAAACGGTGAAGGGAGAGTGGAGAAATGCGTACCCTCGGTTGTAAGGGGGGGCATGTAAAGAGCCACTAAAGAAAACACAATGTAGGTGCTTTGAAAAGGGAGACATTTGAGCTACCAGTCAATCAATCACAACCACTGCTGGGCCTATCACCTGAGAAAATGAGAATCAAAAAGTCACAGGCTGGCAAACCTGTACGCCAGCAAGATTTACCATAGCCAGCACTTGGAAGCAATGAAAATGTCCATCAACCGAGGAACGCACCAAGAAGAAGTGGTCCACGTACACAATGGAATATTACTCTAATAATAAATATAAATTAAATTTAAAAACAAACAAAAGCAAGGAGACATCAACATTTGTGGGTTTACCCGGGCACATTGCACTCTAATTTATAACCGAAGAACACCCCTGGCCGGTAGGTCTGTTTCCCTAGTACCAGCATGGGGAACGTAGAAAGGCTGCCGCTCTCTGGCTGTTACCTGCAAAAGCAGGTTTAAAGCCTGAGCTAATGGTCACTTCATATGAACAAGTACTGCAGGGCTGTAAATGAAACCTGCCCTCAAAATGTCTTGAGGGAGATAATGGCCAAAATATTTCCAATGGGTGACACATACTTTAAGAAAACACTTTGAAGAAATAAGCTCTAATCACAGCTGGAAAAACAAAAAGGACATGTCTTAAAGCTCAATTTCAACGCATTATGAGACACATGCAAATTCAACCACAAAGAGGTATCAGCTCACACCACTCAGAATAACCATCAGCAAAAACTGCAAAGAATAAATGCTGAAGGTGCTGGGAAGAAATACATACCCTCCACTTTAAGTGGGACGTAACCTGGAAAGAGCCACTAAGGAGAACAGAATAGAGGTGCCTTTAAAGGTAAACATTGAGCTACCTATGATCCAGCAGACCTATTCCTGGACCTATTAAACTAAGAAGACAGAATTGGAAGGACACAGGCACGCAAATCTGCATCGCATAGTATTACAGTAGCCAAGATATGGAAGTAACCAAAAAGTCCACCGACAGATGGGTGGACAGAGAAGAACTGCTACCTGTACAGATGGAATATGAGCTAGTGAAAAAAATGAAACAGTGCCATTATGCAGCACCATAGAGGAGTCTAGAAGTAATCACGCGACTTGGAGTAAGTGAGAAAGCGAAAGACACATGTCCTATCATATCACATATAGGTGTTACCTAAAAGATGTTACAAACAAAGACATTTCCACAGAGAAACACTATCATAGATTCATTACAAAAACTTATGGTTCACCAAATGGAAAGGTGTGAGGATTGGATACCTCACCATATTGAGGTTAACAGAGAGATACAAACACATGTGGAATATATAATCACCAAAGACGTACGCAATACCAAGAGAAGACTACTCAACATTGTGTCATAACCTACATGGGAAAAGGATCCGAAGAAGACTAGATATATGCATATGTGTGAAAGTACCACATCTCGCACTCCTGGAACAAACAAAACATTGTAATCAAGTTGGCTGTGATAAAAAATAAAAATTAAGTTAAAAATACCAACAAGAAGTAATGAGACATAAATAAAAGGGCTTTTTCCTCGCACATTCCATTCTAATTTACAACCTAGAACACCACTTCCAGTAAGGCTCTGTTGCCCTAGTAACCAGATTTGGTAAAGGAGAAATGCTGCCGCCTTGTGGCCGATTCCCGCAAGAGCAGCTTTTAACCCACAGCTAATGGTCACTTACCATTCACAAAGACTCAGGGCTGTAAAGGACAACTGCCCTGAAAATTGTGCTGAGGTAGGGAATGGAGAAAAAGAATTCAAAACAGGCAAAATTTTCACGAAGATAGTATGAAGAGGTAAGTTTTACTCACTCTCTTTTTAAAGAAAGGAAAATGGATAAAAGCTCCACCTCAGGAAGTATTAGACTCATGCAATCTAATCTACAAAAAGTTTTCAACTCACACCAGTCGACTGACCATTGGCAAAAAGTCTACAAGCAATAAATGCTGAAGAGGTTTTAGAGAACTGTGTACCCTCTAGCTGCTGGTGAGATGTAAAAGGGTTAAACGCTAATAATGAGAACAGAAAGGAGCTGCGTTGAAAAGGAAAAATTGAGGTACCATTCAATCCAGCAGGCGCACCAATGGGCCTCTCACCGGAGAAGACCAGAATGAAGAAGACCCGGGCTGCAAAAGCTGCAGTGCAGCCTTATTCACAATAGACAAGACAGTGAAGCAACCAAAATGTCCATCAACAGATGAAAGGATAAAGAAGTGGTCCCTGTACACAATGAATACTAGCCATGGAAAACAATGAAACACTGCTCTTTGAGGCACCATAGATGATCTTGGAGATAATCACAGAACATGAGGTAAGTCGGAAAGCAAAAGTCCTATATCCTATGATATCACTTATAGGCGTTATCTAATAACTGACACAAATGAACATATTTCCACAGAGAAAGTCAATCACAGACTTATTAAAAAAAACTATGCTTATCTAAAAGGAAAGGTGGGGGGAATGGACAAATGAAGATTAGTGTTACCATATGTATAAAATACATATTATATACATATATCAAAAAGACCGACCGTAGAGCAAGGAAGGTTTACGGAACACTCTGTAATAATTTACAACGGGAAGAGGATCTCTACATAAATAGGTGTATAGAATATGTAGATGAACCAGAGTGTGTACACCTTGGACAAGCAACATTCTAACCATTACCCCAATTGAAAACAATTAAAACAACGAACTAGGAGTAATGAGACATCAGCTTATGGGGGCTTTTCCTGGCACATTCCATTCAAATTTACAACCCATGCAAACGACTTCCAGAACGGCTCTGCTGCCCTAGTACCCAGATTTGGGAATGGAGAAATGCTGCATACTTGTGGCCGTTTCCCACAACAGCAGCTTTCAACCCACTGCAAAAGGTCACTAAATATTCACCAATTGCAGTGCTGTAAATGACACCTGCCCTCCAAAAAATACTGAGGTCGGAAATCGACCAAAAACTTCTAGAGTGCAACCTTCCAAAAAGAAAATTTGAAGAGGTATATTATACTCCCACTTTTTTTCTTTTTTCTTTGAACAGAAAAGAAAAAGGCGTGGAAAAATGATGAATTGTAGGAATTTTTACAGACATGTAAACCCAAATTACAAAAACCTATCAGCTCACACCAGTCAGAATGGCCATCAACAAAAACGCTGCAAACAAGAAATGCTGACGTGATTGTGGAGAAATGCGTACCCTCGATTCTAAGGGGGACGTGGTAAGAGCCACTAATGCAAGCACAATTGAGGTGCCTTGAAAAGGTAAACGTTGAGCTACCATACCAGTCAATCAATCATACCCACTGCTGGGCCTATCACCTGAGAAAATGAAAACCCAAAATCACAGGCTGGCAATCCTGCACTCCAGCAATATTTACCATAGGCAACACTTGGAAGCAACGAAAATGTCCATCAACAGAGGAATGCACCAAGAAGTGGTCCATGTACACAATGGAATATTAGCCATGGAAAACACTGAAGCACTGCTCTTTGAGGCACCATAGATGAGCCTGGAGATAATCACAAACCATGAAGTAGGTCGGAAAGCAAAAGAACTATAGCCTATATTATCACTTATGGCATTATCTAATAACTGACACAGATGAAAATATTTCCAAAGAGAAAGACACTCACAGGCTGAGAGAACAAACTATGCTCATCTAAAAGGAAAGGAGGGGGGAAATTGAGAAATGAAGGTTAGTGTTACTATACATATACAAATACATATTATATGCATGTATCAAAAAGACCGAACATATAGCAAGAGAGGTCGACGGAACACTGTAATATTTTACATGGGAAGAGGATCTGTACATTAATAGACATACATAATGTACAAATGAACCAGATTGTGTACACCTAGGACAAACTATATTCTAAACTTTACCCAGATTAAAAAAAAGTTTAAAAACCAAGAAGAAGGAATGAGACCTAAACTTATGGGGATTTCTCCTGGCAAATTCCATTCCAATTTACAACCTAGGACAATGACTTCCAGAAAGGCTCTGCTGCCCTAGCACCCAGAATGGGGAATGGAGAAATGCTACCTCCTTGTGGCCGTTTCCCACAACAGCAGCTTTGAACCCACTGCAAAAGGTCACTAAATTTTCACCAACTTGCAGTTCTGTAAATGACACCTGACCTCCAGAAACTTTCTGGGGTCAAAAATCGACCACAAAATTCAGAAGAGGGCAACCTTCGAAGAAGACAATTTCAAGAGCTATATTGTACTCACGGTTTTTTCTTTTAAGAGAAAAGAAAAAGACGTAGGAATATGATGGATTTTAAAAATTTTAATGACATGCATACCTATATTACAAAAACCTATCAGCTCACAGCAGTCAGAATGGCCATTAGGAAAAAATGCTGCAAAAAATAAACGGTGAAGGGAGAGTGGAGAAATGCGTACCCTCGGTTGTAAGGGGGGGCATGTAAAGAGCCACTAAAGAAAACACAATGTAGGTGCTTTGAAAAGGGAGACATTTGAGCTACCAGTCAATCAATCACAACCACTGCTGGGCCTATCACCTGAGAAAATGAGAATCAAAAAGTCACAGGCTGGCAAACCTGTACGCCAGCAAGATTTACCATAGCCAGCACTTGGAAGCAATGAAAATGTCCATCAACCGAGGAACGCACCAAGAAGAAGTGGTCCACGTACACAATGGAATATTACTCTAATAATAAATATAAATTAAATTTAAAAACAAACAAAAGCAAGGAGACATCAACATTTGTGGGTTTACCCGGGCACATTGCACTCTAATTTATAACCGAAGAACACCCCTGGCCGGTAGGTCTGTTTCCCTAGTACCAGCATGGGGAACGTAGAAAGGCTGCCGCTCTCTGGCTGTTACCTGCAAAAGCAGGTTTAAAGCCTGAGCTAATGGTCACTTCATATGAACAAGTACTGCAGGGCTGTAAATGAAACCTGCCCTCAAAATGTCTTGAGGGAGATAATGGCCAAAATATTTCCAATGGTGACACATACTTTAAGAAAACACTTTGAAGAAATAAGCTCTAATCACAGCTGGAAAAACAAAAAGGACATGTCTTAAAGCTCAATTTCAACGCATTATGAGACACATGCAAATTCAACCACAAAGAGGTATCAGCTCACACCACTCAGAATAACCATCAGCAAAAACTGCAAAGAATAAATGCTGAAGGTGCTGGGAAGAAATACATACCCTCCACTTTAAGTGGGACGTAACCTGGAAAGAGCCACTAAGGAGAACAGAATAGAGGTGCCTTTAAAGGTAAACATTGAGCTACCTATGATCCAGCAGACCTATTCCTGGACCTATAAACTAAGAAGACAGAATTGGAAGGACACAGGCACGCAAATCTGCATCGCATAGTATTACAGTAGCCAAGATATGGAAGTAACCAAAAAGTCCACCGACAGATGGGTGGACAGAGAAGAACTGCTACCTGTACAGATGGAATATGAGCTAGTGAAAAAATGAAACAGTGCCATTTGCAGCACCATAGAGGAGTCTAGAAGTAATCACGCGACTTGGAGTAAGTGAGAAAGCGAAAGACACATGTCCTATCATATCACATATAGGTGTTACCTAAAAGATGTTACAAACAAAGACATTTCCACAGAGAAACACTATCATAGATTCATTACAAAAACTTATGGTTCACCAAATGGAAAGGTGTGAGGATTGGATACCTCACCATATTGAGGTTAACAGAGAGATACAAACACATGTGGAATATATAATCACCAAAGACGTACGCAATACCAAGAGAAGACTACTCAACATTGTGTCATAACCTACATGGGAAAAGGATCCGAAGAAGACTAGATATATGCATATGTGTGAAAGTACCACATCTCGCACTCCTGGAACAAACAAAACATTGTAATCAAGTTGGCTGTGATAAAAAATAAAAATTAAGTTAAAAATACCAACAAGAAGTAATGAGACATAAATAAAAGGGCTTTTTCCTCGCACATTCCATTCTAATTTACAACCTAGAACACCACTTCCAGTAAGGCTCTGTTGCCCTAGTAACCAGATTTGGTAAAGGAGAAATGCTGCCGCCTTGTGGCCGATTCCCGCAAGAGCAGCTTTTAACCCACAGCTAATGGTCACTTACCATTCACAAAGACTCAGGGCTGTAAAGGACAACTGCCCTGAAAATTGTGCTGAGGTAGGGAATGGAGAAAAAGAATTCAAAACAGGCAAAATTTTCACGAAGATAGTATGAAGAGGTAAGTTTTACTCACTCTCTTTTTAAAGAAAGGAAAATGGATAAAAGCTCCACCTCAGGAAGTATTAGACTCATGCAATCTAATCTACAAAAAGTTTTCAACTCACACCAGTCGACTGACCATTGGCAAAAAGTCTACAAGCAATAAATGCTGAAGAGGTTTTAGAGAACTGTGTACCCTCTAGCTGCTGGTGAGATGTAAAAGGGTTAAACGCTAATAATGAGAACAGAAAGGAGCTGCGTTGAAAAGGAAAAATTGAGGTACCATTCAATCCAGCAGGCGCACCAATGGGCCTCTCACCGGAGAAGACCAGAATGAAGAAGACCCGGGCTGCAAAAGCTGCAGTGCAGCCTTATTCACAATAGACAAGACAGTGAAGCAACCAAAATGTCCATCAACAGATGAAAGGATAAAGAAGTGGTCCCTGTACACAATGAATACTAGCCATGGAAAACAATGAAACACTGCTCTTTGAGGCACCATAGATGATCTTGGAGATAATCACAGAACATGAGGTAAGTCGGAAAGCAAAAGTCCTATATCCTATGATATCACTTATAGGCGTTATCTAATAACTGACACAAATGAACATATTTCCACAGAGAAAGTCAATCACAGACTTATTAAAAAAAACTATGCTTATCTAAAAGGAAAGGTGGGGGGAATGGACAAATGAAGATTAGTGTTACCATATGTATAAAATACATATTATATACATATATCAAAAAGACCGACCGTAGAGCAAGGAAGGTTTACGGAACACTCTGTAATAATTTACAACGGGAAGAGGATCTCTACATAAATAGGTGTATAGAATATGTAGATGAACCAGAGTGTGTACACCTTGGACAAGCAACATTCTAACCATTACCCCAATTGAAAACAATTAAAACAACGAACTAGGAGTAATGAGACATCAGCTTATGGGGGCTTTTCCTGGCACATTCCATTCAAATTTACAACCCATGCAAACGACTTCCAGAACGGCTCTGCTGCCCTAGTACCCAGATTTGGGAATGGAGAAATGCTGCATACTTGTGGCCGTTTCCCACAACAGCAGCTTTCAACCCACTGCAAAAGGTCACTAAATATTCACCAATTGCAGTGCTGTAAATGACACCTGCCCTCCAAAAAATACTGAGGTCGGAAATCGACCAAAAACTTCTAGAGTGCAACCTTCCAAAAAGAAAATTTGAAGAGGTATATTATACTCCCACTTTTTTTCTTTTTTCTTTGAACAGAAAAGAAAAAGGCGTGGAAAAATGATGAATTGTAGGAATTTTTACAGACATGTAAACCCAAATTACAAAAACCTATCAGCTCACACCAGTCAGAATGGCCATCAACAAAAACGCTGCAAACAAGAAATGCTGACGTGATTGTGGAGAAATGCGTACCCTCGATTCTAAGGGGGACGTGGTAAGAGCCACTAATGCAAGCACAATTGAGGTGCCTTGAAAAGGTAAATGTTGAGCTACCATACCAGTCAATCAATCATACCCACTGCTGGGCCTATCACCTGAGAAAATGAAAACCCAAAATCACAGGCTGGCAATCCTGCACTCCAGCAATATTTACCATAGGCAACACTTGGAAGCAACGAAAATGTCCATCAACAGAGGAATGCACCAAGAAGTGGTCCATGTACACAATGGAATATTAGCCATGGAAAACACTGAAGCACTGCTCTTTGAGGCACCATAGATGAGCCTGGAGATAATCACAAAACATGAAGTAGGTCGGAAAGCAAAAGAACTATAGCCTATATTATCACTTATGGCATTATCTAATAACTGACACAGATGAAAATATTTCCAAAGAGAAAGACACTCACAGGCTGAGAGAACAAACTATGCTCATCTAAAAGGAAAGGAGGGGGGAAATTGAGAAATGAAGGTTAGTGTTACTATACATATACAAATACATATTATATGCATGTATCAAAAAGACCGAACATATAGCAAGAGAGGTCGACGGAACACTGTAATATTTTACATGGGAAGAGGATCTGTACATTAATAGACATACATAATGTACAAATGAACCAGATTGTGTACACCTAGGACAAACTATATTCTAAACTTTACCCAGATTAAAAAAAAGTTTAAAAACCAAGAAGAAGGAATGAGACCTAAACTTATGGGGATTTCTCCTGGCAAATTCCATTCCAATTTACAACCTAGGACAATGACTTCCAGAAAGGCTCTGCTGCCCTAGCACCCAGAATGGGGAATGGAGAAATGCTACCTCCTTGTGGCCGTTTCCCACAACAGCAGCTTTGAACCCACTGCAAAAGGTCACTAAATTTTCACCAACTTGCAGTTCTGTAAATGACACCTGACCTCCAGAAACTTTCTGGGGTCAAAAATCGACCACAAAATTCAGAAGAGGGCAACCTTCGAAGAAGACAATTTCAAGAGCTATATTGTACTCACGGTTTTTTCTTTTAAGAGAAAAGAAAAAGACGTAGGAATATGATGGATTTTAAAAATTTTAATGACATGCATACCTATATTACAAAAACCTATCAGCTCACAGCAGTCAGAATGGCCATTAGGAAAAAATGCTGCAAAAAATAAACGGTGAAGGGAGAGTGGAGAAATGCGTACCCTCGGTTGTAAGGGGGGGCATGTAAAGAGCCACTAAAGAAAACACAATGTAGGTGCTTTGAAAAGGGAGACATTTGAGCTACCAGTCAATCAATCACAACCACTGCTGGGCCTATCACCTGAGAAAATGAGAATCAAAAAGTCACAGGCTGGCAAACCTGTACGCCAGCAAGATTTACCATAGCCAGCACTTGGAAGCAATGAAAATGTCCATCAACCGAGGAACGCACCAAGAAGAAGTGGTCCACGTACACAATGGAATATTACTCTAATAATAAATATAAATTAAATTTAAAAACAAACAAAAGCAAGGAGACATCAACATTTGTGGGTTTACCCGGGCACATTGCACTCTAATTTATAACCGAAGAACACCCCTGGCCGGTAGGTCTGTTTCCCTAGTACCAGCATGGGGAACGTAGAAAGGCTGCCGCTCTCTGGCTGTTACCTGCAAAAGCAGGTTTAAAGCCTGAGCTAATGGTCACTTCATATGAACAAGTACTGCAGGGCTGTAAATGAAACCTGCCCTCAAAATGTCTTGAGGGAGATAATGGCCAAAATATTTCCAATGGTGACACATACTTTAAGAAAACACTTTGAAGAAATAAGCTCTAATCACAGCTGGAAAAACAAAAAGGACATGTCTTAAAGCTCAATTTCAACGCATTATGAGACACATGCAAATTCAACCACAAAGAGGTATCAGCTCACACCACTCAGAATAACCATCAGCAAAAACTGCAAAGAATAAATGCTGAAGGTGCTGGGAAGAAATACATACCCTCCACTTTAAGTGGGACGTAACCTGGAAAGAGCCACTAAGGAGAACAGAATAGAGGTGCCTTTAAAGGTAAACATTGAGCTACCTATGATCCAGCAGACCTATTCCTGGACCTATAAACTAAGAAGACAGAATTGGAAGGACACAGGCACGCAAATCTGCATCGCATAGTATTACAGTAGCCAAGATATGGAAGTAACCAAAAAGTCCACCGACAGATGGGTGGACAGAGAAGAACTGCTACCTGTACAGATGGAATATGAGCTAGTGAAAAAATGAAACAGTGCCATTTGCAGCACCATAGAGGAGTCTAGAAGTAATCACGCGACTTGGAGTAAGTGAGAAAGCGAAAGACACATGTCCTATCATATCACATATAGGTGTTACCTAAAAGATGTTACAAACAAAGACATTTCCACAGAGAAACACTATCATAGATTCATTACAAAAACTTATGGTTCACCAAATGGAAAGGTGTGAGGATTGGATACCTCACCATATTGAGGTTAACAGAGAGATACAAACACATGTGGAATATATAATCACCAAAGACGTACGCAATACCAAGAGAAGACTACTCAACATTGTGTCATAACCTACATGGGAAAAGGATCCGAAGAAGACTAGATATATGCATATGTGTGAAAGTACCACATCTCGCACTCCTGGAACAAACAAAACATTGTAATCAAGTTGGCTGTGATAAAAAATAAAAATTAAGTTAAAAATACCAACAAGAAGTAATGAGACATAAATAAAAGGGCTTTTTCCTCGCACATTCCATTCTAATTTACAACCTAGAACACCACTTCCAGTAAGGCTCTGTTGCCCTAGTAACCAGATTTGGTAAAGGAGAAATGCTGCCGCCTTGTGGCCGATTCCCGCAAGAGCAGCTTTTAACCCACAGCTAATGGTCACTTACCATTCACAAAGACTCAGGGCTGTAAAGGACAACTGCCCTGAAAATTGTGCTGAGGTAGGGAATGGAGAAAAAGAATTCAAAACAGGCAAAATTTTCACGAAGATAGTATGAAGAGGTAAGTTTTACTCACTCTCTTTTTAAAGAAAGGAAAATGGATAAAAGCTCCACCTCAGGAAGTATTAGACTCATGCAATCTAATCTACAAAAAGTTTTCAACTCACACCAGTCGACTGACCATTGGCAAAAAGTCTACAAGCAATAAATGCTGAAGAGGTTTTAGAGAACTGTGTACCCTCTAGCTGCTGGTGAGATGTAAAAGGGTTAAACGCTAATAATGAGAACAGAAAGGAGCTGCGTTGAAAAGGAAAAATTGAGGTACCATTCAATCCAGCAGGCGCACCAATGGGCCTCTCACCGGAGAAGACCAGAATGAAGAAGACCCGGGCTGCAAAAGCTGCAGTGCAGCCTTATTCACAATAGACAAGACAGTGAAGCAACCAAAATGTCCATCAACAGATGAAAGGATAAAGAAGTGGTCCCTGTACACAATGAATACTAGCCATGGAAAACAATGAAACACTGCTCTTTGAGGCACCATAGATGATCTTGGAGATAATCACAGAACATGAGGTAAGTCGGAAAGCAAAAGTCCTATATCCTATGATATCACTTATAGGCGTTATCTAATAACTGACACAAATGAACATATTTCCACAGAGAAAGTCAATCACAGACTTATTAAAAAAAACTATGCTTATCTAAAAGGAAAGGTGGGGGGAATGGACAAATGAAGATTAGTGTTACCATATGTATAAAATACATATTATATACATATATCAAAAAGACCGACCGTAGAGCAAGGAAGGTTTACGGAACACTCTGTAATAATTTACAACGGGAAGAGGATCTCTACATAAATAGGTGTATAGAATATGTAGATGAACCAGAGTGTGTACACCTTGGACAAGCAACATTCTAACCATTACCCCAATTGAAAACAATTAAAACAACGAACTAGGAGTAATGAGACATCAGCTTATGGGGGCTTTTCCTGGCACATTCCATTCAAATTTACAACCCATGCAAACGACTTCCAGAACGGCTCTGCTGCCCTAGTACCCAGATTTGGGAATGGAGAAATGCTGCATACTTGTGGCCGTTTCCCACAACAGCAGCTTTCAACCCACTGCAAAAGGTCACTAAATATTCACCAATTGCAGTGCTGTAAATGACACCTGCCCTCCAAAAAATACTGAGGTCGGAAATCGACCAAAAACTTCTAGAGTGCAACCTTCCAAAAAGAAAATTTGAAGAGGTATATTATACTCCCACTTTTTTTCTTTTTTCTTTGAACAGAAAAGAAAAAGGCGTGGAAAAATGATGAATTGTAGGAATTTTTACAGACATGTAAACCCAAATTACAAAAACCTATCAGCTCACACCAGTCAGAATGGCCATCAACAAAAACGCTGCAAACAAGAAATGCTGACGTGATTGTGGAGAAATGCGTACCCTCGATTCTAAGGGGGACGTGGTAAGAGCCACTAATGCAAGCACAATTGAGGTGCCTTGAAAAGGTAAATGTTGAGCTACCATACCAGTCAATCAATCATACCCACTGCTGGGCCTATCACCTGAGAAAATGAAAACCCAAAATCACAGGCTGGCAATCCTGCACTCCAGCAATATTTACCATAGGCAACACTTGGAAGCAACGAAAATGTCCATCAACAGAGGAATGCACCAAGAAGTGGTCCATGTACACAATGGAATATTAGCCATGGAAAACACTGAAGCACTGCTCTTTGAGGCACCATAGATGAGCCTGGAGATAATCACAAAACATGAAGTAGGTCGGAAAGCAAAAGAACTATAGCCTATATTATCACTTATGGCATTATCTAATAACTGACACAGATGAAAATATTTCCAAAGAGAAAGACACTCACAGGCTGAGAGAACAAACTATGCTCATCTAAAAGGAAAGGAGGGGGGAAATTGAGAAATGAAGGTTAGTGTTACTATACATATACAAATACATATTATATGCATGTATCAAAAAGACCGAACATATAGCAAGAGAGGTCGACGGAACACTGTAATATTTTACATGGGAAGAGGATCTGTACATTAATAGACATACATAATGTACAAATGAACCAGATTGTGTACACCTAGGACAAACTATATTCTAAACTTTACCCAGATTAAAAAAAAGTTTAAAAACCAAGAAGAAGGAATGAGACCTAAACTTATGGGGATTTCTCCTGGCAAATTCCATTCCAATTTACAACCTAGGACAATGACTTCCAGAAAGGCTCTGCTGCCCTAGCACCCAGAATGGGGAATGGAGAAATGCTACCTCCTTGTGGCCGTTTCCCACAACAGCAGCTTTGAACCCACTGCAAAAGGTCACTAAATTTTCACCAACTTGCAGTTCTGTAAATGACACCTGACCTCCAGAAACTTTCTGGGGTCAAAAATCGACCACAAAATTCAGAAGAGGGCAACCTTCGAAGAAGACAATTTCAAGAGCTATATTGTACTCACGGTTTTTTCTTTTAAGAGAAAAGAAAAAGACGTAGGAATATGATGGATTTTAAAAATTTTAATGACATGCATACCTATATTACAAAAACCTATCAGCTCACAGCAGTCAGAATGGCCATTAGGAAAAAATGCTGCAAAAAATAAACGGTGAAGGGAGAGTGGAGAAATGCGTACCCTCGGTTGTAAGGGGGGGCATGTAAAGAGCCACTAAAGAAAACACAATGTAGGTGCTTTGAAAAGGGAGACATTTGAGCTACCAGTCAATCAATCACAACCACTGCTGGGCCTATCACCTGAGAAAATGAGAATCAAAAAGTCACAGGCTGGCAAACCTGTACGCCAGCAAGATTTACCATAGCCAGCACTTGGAAGCAATGAAAATGTCCATCAACCGAGGAACGCACCAAGAAGAAGTGGTCCACGTACACAATGGAATATTACTCTAATAATAAATATAAATTAAATTTAAAAACAAACAAAAGCAAGGAGACATCAACATTTGTGGGTTTACCCGGGCACATTGCACTCTAATTTATAACCGAAGAACACCCCTGGCCGGTAGGTCTGTTTCCCTAGTACCAGCATGGGGAACGTAGAAAGGCTGCCGCTCTCTGGCTGTTACCTGCAAAAGCAGGTTTAAAGCCTGAGCTAATGGTCACTTCATATGAACAAGTACTGCAGGGCTGTAAATGAAACCTGCCCTCAAAATGTCTTGAGGGAGATAATGGCCAAAATATTTCCAATGGTGACACATACTTTAAGAAAACACTTTGAAGAAATAAGCTCTAATCACAGCTGGAAAAACAAAAAGGACATGTCTTAAAGCTCAATTTCAACGCATTATGAGACACATGCAAATTCAACCACAAAGAGGTATCAGCTCACACCACTCAGAATAACCATCAGCAAAAACTGCAAAGAATAAATGCTGAAGGTGCTGGGAAGAAATACATACCCTCCACTTTAAGTGGGACGTAACCTGGAAAGAGCCACTAAGGAGAACAGAATAGAGGTGCCTTTAAAGGTAAACATTGAGCTACCTATGATCCAGCAGACCTATTCCTGGACCTATAAACTAAGAAGACAGAATTGGAAGGACACAGGCACGCAAATCTGCATCGCATAGTATTACAGTAGCCAAGATATGGAAGTAACCAAAAAGTCCACCGACAGATGGGTGGACAGAGAAGAACTGCTACCTGTACAGATGGAATATGAGCTAGTGAAAAAATGAAACAGTGCCATTTGCAGCACCATAGAGGAGTCTAGAAGTAATCACGCGACTTGGAGTAAGTGAGAAAGCGAAAGACACATGTCCTATCATATCACATATAGGTGTTACCTAAAAGATGTTACAAACAAAGACATTTCCACAGAGAAACACTATCATAGATTCATTACAAAAACTTATGGTTCACCAAATGGAAAGGTGTGAGGATTGGATACCTCACCATATTGAGGTTAACAGAGAGATACAAACACATGTGGAATATATAATCACCAAAGACGTACGCAATACCAAGAGAAGACTACTCAACATTGTGTCATAACCTACATGGGAAAAGGATCCGAAGAAGACTAGATATATGCATATGTGTGAAAGTACCACATCTCGCACTCCTGGAACAAACAAAACATTGTAATCAAGTTGGCTGTGATAAAAAATAAAAATTAAGTTAAAAATACCAACAAGAAGTAATGAGACATAAATAAAAGGGCTTTTTCCTCGCACATTCCATTCTAATTTACAACCTAGAACACCACTTCCAGTAAGGCTCTGTTGCCCTAGTAACCAGATTTGGTAAAGGAGAAATGCTGCCGCCTTGTGGCCGATTCCCGCAAGAGCAGCTTTTAACCCACAGCTAATGGTCACTTACCATTCACAAAGACTCAGGGCTGTAAAGGACAACTGCCCTGAAAATTGTGCTGAGGTAGGGAATGGAGAAAAAGAATTCAAAACAGGCAAAATTTTCACGAAGATAGTATGAAGAGGTAAGTTTTACTCACTCTCTTTTTAAAGAAAGGAAAATGGATAAAAGCTCCACCTCAGGAAGTATTAGACTCATGCAATCTAATCTACAAAAAGTTTTCAACTCACACCAGTCGACTGACCATTGGCAAAAAGTCTACAAGCAATAAATGCTGAAGAGGTTTTAGAGAACTGTGTACCCTCTAGCTGCTGGTGAGATGTAAAAGGGTTAAACGCTAATAATGAGAACAGAAAGGAGCTGCGTTGAAAAGGAAAAATTGAGGTACCATTCAATCCAGCAGGCGCACCAATGGGCCTCTCACCGGAGAAGACCAGAATGAAGAAGACCCGGGCTGCAAAAGCTGCAGTGCAGCCTTATTCACAATAGACAAGACAGTGAAGCAACCAAAATGTCCATCAACAGATGAAAGGATAAAGAAGTGGTCCCTGTACACAATGAATACTAGCCATGGAAAACAATGAAACACTGCTCTTTGAGGCACCATAGATGATCTTGGAGATAATCACAGAACATGAGGTAAGTCGGAAAGCAAAAGTCCTATATCCTATGATATCACTTATAGGCGTTATCTAATAACTGACACAAATGAACATATTTCCACAGAGAAAGTCAATCACAGACTTATTAAAAAAAACTATGCTTATCTAAAAGGAAAGGTGGGGGGAATGGACAAATGAAGATTAGTGTTACCATATGTATAAAATACATATTATATACATATATCAAAAAGACCGACCGTAGAGCAAGGAAGGTTTACGGAACACTCTGTAATAATTTACAACGGGAAGAGGATCTCTACATAAATAGGTGTATAGAATATGTAGATGAACCAGAGTGTGTACACCTTGGACAAGCAACATTCTAACCATTACCCCAATTGAAAACAATTAAAACAACGAACTAGGAGTAATGAGACATCAGC
Organism: Eschrichtius robustus; assembly: GCF_028021215.1. NCBI lineage: Eukaryota > Metazoa > Chordata > Mammalia > Artiodactyla > Eschrichtiidae > Eschrichtius > Eschrichtius robustus. The sequence continues at coordinate 19,332 of NW_027175558.1, forward strand.
TTATGGGGGCTTTTCCTGGCACATTCCATTCAAATTTACAACCCATGCAAACGACTTCCAGAACGGCTCTGCTGCCCTAGTACCCAGATTTGGGAATGGAGAAATGCTGCATACTTGTGGCCGTTTCCCACAACAGCAGCTTTCAACCCACTGCAAAAGGTCACTAAATATTCACCAATTGCAGTGCTGTAAATGACACCTGCCCTCCAAAAAATACTGAGGTCGGAAATCGACCAAAAACTTCTAGAGTGCAACCTTCCAAAAAGAAAATTTGAAGAGGTATATTATACTCCCACTTTTTTTCTTTTTTCTTTGAACAGAAAAGAAAAAGGCGTGGAAAAATGATGAATTGTAGGAATTTTTACAGACATGTAAACCCAAATTACAAAAACCTATCAGCTCACACCAGTCAGAATGGCCATCAACAAAAACGCTGCAAACAAGAAATGCTGACGTGATTGTGGAGAAATGCGTACCCTCGATTCTAAGGGGGACGTGGTAAGAGCCACTAATGCAAGCACAATTGAGGTGCCTTGAAAAGGTAAACGTTGAGCTACCATACCAGTCAATCAATCATACCCACTGCTGGGCCTATCACCTGAGAAAATGAAAACCCAAAATCACAGGCTGGCAATCCTGCACTCCAGCAATATTTACCATAGGCAACACTTGGAAGCAACGAAAATGTCCATCAACAGAGGAATGCACCAAGAAGTGGTCCATGTACACAATGGAATATTAGCCATGGAAAACACTGAAGCACTGCTCTTTGAGGCACCATAGATGAGCCTGGAGATAATCACAAAACATGAAGTAGGTCGGAAAGCAAAAGAACTATAGCCTATATTATCACTTATGGCATTATCTAATAACTGACACAGATGAAAATATTTCCAAAGAGAAAGACACTCACAGGCTGAGAGAACAAACTATGCTCATCTAAAAGGAAAGGAGGGGGGAAATTGAGAAATGAAGGTTAGTGTTACTATACATATACAAATACATATTATATGCATGTATCAAAAAGACCGAACATATAGCAAGAGAGGTCGACGGAACACTGTAATATTTTACATGGGAAGAGGATCTGTACATTAATAGACATACATAATGTACAAATGAACCAGATTGTGTACACCTAGGACAAACTATATTCTAAACTTTACCCAGATTAAAAAAAAGTTTAAAAACCAAGAAGAAGGAATGAGACCTAAACTTATGGGGATTTCTCCTGGCAAATTCCATTCCAATTTACAACCTAGGACAATGACTTCCAGAAAGGCTCTGCTGCCCTAGCACCCAGAATGGGGAATGGAGAAATGCTACCTCCTTGTGGCCGTTTCCCACAACAGCAGCTTTGAACCCACTGCAAAAGGTCACTAAATTTTCACCAACTTGCAGTTCTGTAAATGACACCTGACCTCCAGAAACTTTCTGGGGTCAAAAATCGACCACAAAATTCAGAAGAGGGCAACCTTCGAAGAAGACAATTTCAAGAGCTATATTGTACTCACGGTTTTTTCTTTTAAGAGAAAAGAAAAAGACGTAGGAATATGATGGATTTTAAAAATTTTAATGACATGCATACCTATATTACAAAAACCTATCAGCTCACAGCAGTCAGAATGGCCATTAGGAAAAAATGCTGCAAAAAATAAACGGTGAAGGGAGAGTGGAGAAATGCGTACCCTCGGTTGTAAGGGGGGGCATGTAAAGAGCCACTAAAGAAAACACAATGTAGGTGCTTTGAAAAGGGAGACATTTGAGCTACCAGTCAATCAATCACAACCACTGCTGGGCCTATCACCTGAGAAAATGAGAATCAAAAAGTCACAGGCTGGCAAACCTGTACGCCAGCAAGATTTACCATAGCCAGCACTTGGAAGCAATGAAAATGTCCATCAACCGAGGAACGCACCAAGAAGAAGTGGTCCACGTACACAATGGAATATTACTCTAATAATAAATATAAATTAAATTTAAAAACAAACAAAAGCAAGGAGACATCAACATTTGTGGGTTTACCCGGGCACATTGCACTCTAATTTATAACCGAAGAACACCCCTGGCCGGTAGGTCTGTTTCCCTAGTACCAGCATGGGGAACGTAGAAAGGCTGCCGCTCTCTGGCTGTTACTTGCAAAAGCAGGTTTAAAGCCTGAGCTAATGGTCACTTCATATGAACAAGTACTGCAGGGCTGTAAATGAAACCTGCCCTCAAAATGTCTTGAGGGAGATAATGGCCAAAATATTTCCAATGGTGACACATACTTTAAGAAAACACTTTGAAGAAATAAGCTCTAATCACAGCTGGAAAAACAAAAAGGACATGTCTTAAAGCTCAATTTCAACGCATTATGAGACACATGCAAATTCAACCACAAAGAGGTATCAGCTCACACCACTCAGAATAACCATCAGCAAAAACTGCAAAGAATAAATGCTGAAGGTGCTGGGAAGAAATACATACCCTCCACTTTAAGTGGGACGTAACCTGGAAAGAGCCACTAAGGAGAACAGAATAGAGGTGCCTTTAAAGGTAAACATTGAGCTACCTATGATCCAGCAGACCTATTCCTGGACCTATAAACTAAGAAGACAGAATTGGAAGGACACAGGCACGCAAATCTGCATCGCATAGTATTACAGTAGCCAAGATATGGAAGTAACCAAAAAGTCCACCGACAGATGGGTGGACAGAGAAGAACTGCTACCTGTACAGATGGAATATGAGCTAGTGAAAAAATGAAACAGTGCCATTTGCAGCACCATAGAGGAGTCTAGAAGTAATCACGCGACTTGGAGTAAGTGAGAAAGCGAAAGACACATGTCCTATCATATCACATATAGGTGTTACCTAAAAGATGTTACAAACAAAGACATTTCCACAGAGAAACACTATCATAGATTCATTACAAAAACTTATGGTTCACCAAATGGAAAGGTGTGAGGATTGGATACCTCACCATATTGAGGTTAACAGAGAGATACAAACACATGTGGAATATATAATCACCAAAGACGTACGCAATACCAAGAGAAGACTACTCAACATTGTGTCATAACCTACATGGGAAAAGGATCCGAAGAAGACTAGATATATGCATATGTGTGAAAGTACCACATCTCGCACTCCTGGAACAAACAAAACATTGTAATCAAGTTGGCTGTGATAAAAAATAAAAATTAAGTTAAAAATACCAACAAGAAGTAATGAGACATAAATAAAAGGGCTTTTTCCTCGCACATTCCATTCTAATTTACAACCTAGAACACCACTTCCAGTAAGGCTCTGTTGCCCTAGTAACCAGATTTGGTAAAGGAGAAATGCTGCCGCCTTGTGGCCGATTCCCGCAAGAGCAGCTTTTAACCCACAGCTAATGGTCACTTACCATTCACAAAGACTCAGGGCTGTAAAGGACAACTGCCCTGAAAATTGTGCTGAGGTAGGGAATGGAGAAAAAGAATTCAAAACAGGCAAAATTTTCACGAAGATAGTATGAAGAGGTAAGTTTTACTCACTCTCTTTTTAAAGAAAGGAAAATGGATAAAAGCTCCACCTCAGGAAGTATTAGACTCATGCAATCTAATCTACAAAAAGTTTTCAACTCACACCAGTCGACTGACCATTGGCAAAAAGTCTACAAGCAATAAATGCTGAAGAGGTTTTAGAGAACTGTGTACCCTCTAGCTGCTGGTGAGATGTAAAAGGGTTAAACGCTAATAATGAGAACAGAAAGGAGCTGCGTTGAAAAGGAAAAATTGAGGTACCATTCAATCCAGCAGGCGCACCAATGGGCCTCTCACCGGAGAAGACCAGAATGAAGAAGACCCGGGCTGCAAAAGCTGCAGTGCAGCCTTATTCACAATAGACAAGACAGTGAAGCAACCAAAATGTCCATCAACAGATGAAAGGATAAAGAAGTGGTCCCTGTACACAATGAATACTAGCCATGGAAAACAATGAAACACTGCTCTTTGAGGCACCATAGATGATCTTGGAGATAATCACAGAACATGAGGTAAGTCGGAAAGCAAAAGTCCTATATCCTATGATATCACTTATAGGCGTTATCTAATAACTGACACAAATGAACATATTTCCACAGAGAAAGTCAATCACAGACTTATTAAAAAAAACTATGCTTATCTAAAAGGAAAGGTGGGGGGAATGGACAAATGAAGATTAGTGTTACCATATGTATAAAATACATATTATATACATATATCAAAAAGACCGACCGTAGAGCAAGGAAGGTTTACGGAACACTCTGTAATAATTTACAACGGGAAGAGGATCTCTACATAAATAGGTGTATAGAATATGTAGATGAACCAGAGTGTGTACACCTTGGACAAGCAACATTCTAACCATTACCCCAATTGAAAACAATTAAAACAACGAACTAGGAGTAATGAGACATCAGCTTATGGGGGCTTTTCCTGGCACATTCCATTCAAATTTACAACCCATGCAAACGACTTCCAGAACGGCTCTGCTGCCCTAGTACCCAGATTTGGGAATGGAGAAATGCTGCATACTTGTGGCCGTTTCCCACAACAGCAGCTTTCAACCCACTGCAAAAGGTCACTAAATATTCACCAATTGCAGTGCTGTAAATGACACCTGCCCTCCAAAAAATACTGAGGTCGGAAATCGACCAAAAACTTCTAGAGTGCAACCTTCCAAAAAGAAAATTTGAAGAGGTATATTATACTCCCACTTTTTTTCTTTTTTCTTTGAACAGAAAAGAAAAAGGCGTGGAAAAATGATGAATTGTAGGAATTTTTACAGACATGTAAACCCAAATTACAAAAACCTATCAGCTCACACCAGTCAGAATGGCCATCAACAAAAACGCTGCAAACAAGAAATGCTGACGTGATTGTGGAGAAATGCGTACCCTCGATTCTAAGGGGGACGTGGTAAGAGCCACTAATGCAAGCACAATTGAGGTGCCTTGAAAAGGTAAACGTTGAGCTACCATACCAGTCAATCAATCATACCCACTGCTGGGCCTATCACCTGAGAAAATGAAAACCCAAAATCACAGGCTGGCAATCCTGCACTCCAGCAATATTTACCATAGGCAACACTTGGAAGCAACGAAAATGTCCATCAACAGAGGAATGCACCAAGAAGTGGTCCATGTACACAATGGAATATTAGCCATGGAAAACACTGAAGCACTGCTCTTTGAGGCACCATAGATGAGCCTGGAGATAATCACAAAACATGAAGTAGGTCGGAAAGCAAAAGAACTATAGCCTATATTATCACTTATGGCATTATCTAATAACTGACACAGATGAAAATATTTCCAAAGAGAAAGACACTCACAGGCTGAGAGAACAAACTATGCTCATCTAAAAGGAAAGGAGGGGGGAAATTGAGAAATGAAGGTTAGTGTTACTATACATATACAAATACATATTATATGCATGTATCAAAAAGACCGAACATATAGCAAGAGTGGTCGACGGAACACTGTAATATTTTACATGGGAAGAGGATCTGTACATTAATAGACATACATAATGTACAAATGAACCAGATTGTGTACACCTAGGACAAACTATATTCTAAACTTTACCCAGATTAAAAAAAAGTTTAAAAACCAAGAAGAAGGAATGAGACCTAAACTTATGGGGATTTCTCCTGGCAAATTCCATTCCAATTTACAACCTAGGACAATGACTTCCAGAAAGGCTCTGCTGCCCTAGCACCCAGAATGGGGAATGGAGAAATGCTACCTCCTTGTGGCCGTTTCCCACAACAGCAGCTTTGAACCCACTGCAAAAGGTCACTAAATTTTCACCAACTTGCAGTTCTGTAAATGACGCCTGACCTCCAGAAACTTTCTGGGGTCAAAAATCGACCACAAAATTCAGAAGAGGGCAACCTTCGAAGAAGACAATTTCAAGAGCTATATTGTACTCACGGTTTTTTCTTTTAAGAGAAAAGAAAAAGACGTAGGAATATGATGGATTTTAAAAATTTTAATGACATGCATACCTATATTACAAAAACCTATCAGCTCACAGCAGTCAGAATGGCCATTAGGAAAAAATGCTGCAAAAAATAAACGGTGAAGGGAGAGTGGGGAAATGCGTACCCTCGGTTGTAAGGGGGGGCATGTAAAGAGCCACTAAAGAAAACACAATGTAGGTGCTTTGAAAAGGGAGACATTTGAGCTACCAGTCAATCAATCACAACCACTGCTGGGCCTATCACCTGAGAAAATGAGAATCAAAAAGTCACAGGCTGGCAAACCTGTACGCCAGCAAGATTTACCATAGCCAGCACTTGGAAGCAATGAAAATGTCCATCAACCGAGGAACGCACCAAGAAGAAGTGGTCCACGTACACAATGGAATATTACTCTAATAATAAATATAAATTAAATTTAAAAACAAACAAAAGCAAGGAGACATCAACATTTGTGGGTTTACCCGGGCACATTGCACTCTAATTTATAACCGAAGAACACCCCTGGCCGGTAGGTCTGTTTCCCTAGTACCAGCATGGGGAACGTAGAAAGGCTGCCGCTCTCTGGCTGTTACCTGCAAAAGCAGGTTTAAAGCCTGAGCTAATGGTCACTTCATATGAACAAGTACTGCAGGGCTGTAAATGAAACCTGCCCTCAAAATGTCTTGAGGGAGATAATGGCCAAAATATTTCCAATGGTGACACATACTTTAAGAAAACACTTTGAAGAAATAAGCTCTAATCACAGCTGGAAAAACAAAAAGGACATGTCTTAAAGCTCAATTTCAACGCATTATGAGACACATGCAAATTCAACCACAAAGAGGTATCAGCTCACACCACTCAGAATAACCATCAGCAAAAACTGCAAAGAATAAATGCTGAAGGTGCTGGGAAGAAATACATACCCTCCACTTTAAGTGGGACGTAACCTGGAAAGAGCCACTAAGGAGAACAGAATAGAGGTGCCTTTAAAGGTAAACATTGAGCTACCTATGATCCAGCAGACCTATTCCTGGACCTATAAACTAAGAAGACAGAATTGGAAGGACACAGGCACGCAAATCTGCATCGCATAGTATTACAGTAGCCAAGATATGGAAGTAACCAAAAAGTCCACCGACAGATGGGTGGACAGAGAAGAACTGCTACCTGTACAGATGGAATATGAGCTAGTGAAAAAATGAAACAGTGCCATTTGCAGCACCATAGAGGAGTCTAGAAGTAATCACGCAACTTGGAGTAAGTGAGAAAGCGAAAGACACATGTCCTATCATATCACATATAGGTGTTACCTAAAAGATGTTACAAACAAAGACATTTCCACAGAGAAACACTATCATAGATTCATTACAAAAACTTATGGTTCACCAAATGGAAAGGTGTGAGGATTGGATACCTCACCATATTGAGGTTAACAGAGAGATACAAACACATGTGGAATATATAATCACCAAAGACGTACGCAATACCAAGAGAAGACTACTCAACATTGTGTCATAACCTACATGGGAAAAGGATCCGAAGAAGACTAGATATATGCATATGTGTGAAAGTACCACATCTCGCACTCCTGGAACAAACAAAACATTGTAATCAAGTTGGCTGTGATAAAAAATAAAAATTAAGTTAAAAATACCAACAAGAAGTAATGAGACATAAATAAAAGGGCTTTTTCCTCGCACATTCCATTCTAATTTACAACCTAGAACACCACTTCCAGTAAGGCTCTGTTGCCCTAGTAACCAGATTTGGTAAAGGAGAAATGCTGCCGCCTTGTGGCCGATTCCCGCAAGAGCAGCTTTTAACCCACAGCTAATGGTCACTTACCATTCACAAAGACTCAGGGCTGTAAAGGACAACTGCCCTGAAAATTGTGCTGAGGTAGGGAATGGAGAAAAAGAATTCAAAACAGGCAAAATTTTCACGAAGATAGTATGAAGAGGTAAGTTTTACTCACTCTCTTTTTAAAGAAAGGAAAATGGATAAAAGCTCCACCTCAGGAAGTATTAGACTCATGCAATCTAATCTACAAAAAGTTTTCAACTCACACCAGTCGACTGACCATTGGCAAAAAGTCTACAAGCAATAAATGCTGAAGAGGTTTTAGAGAACTGTGTACCCTCTAGCTGCTGGTGAGATGTAAAAGGGTTAAACGCTAATAATGAGAACAGAAAGGAGCTGCGTTGAAAAGGAAAAATTGAGGTACCATTCAATCCAGCAGGCGCACCAATGGGCCTCTCACCGGAGAAGACCAGAATGAAGAAGACCCGGGCTGCAAAAGCTGCAGTGCAGCCTTATTCACAATAGACAAGACAGTGAAGCAACCAAAATGTCCATCAACAGATGAAAGGATAAAGAAGTGGTCCCTGTACACAATGAATACTAGCCATGGAAAACAATGAAACACTGCTCTTTGAGGCACCATAGATGATCTTGGAGATAATCACAGAACATGAGGTAAGTCGGAAAGCAAAAGTCCTATATCCTATGATATCACTTATAGGCGTTATCTAATAACTGACACAAATGAACATATTTCCACAGAGAAAGTCAATCACAGACTTATTAAAAAAAACTATGCTTATCTAAAAGGAAAGGTGGGGGGAATGGACAAATGAAGATTAGTGTTACCATATGTATAAAATACATATTATATACATATATCAAAAAGACCGACCGTAGAGCAAGGAAGGTTTACGGAACACTCTGTAATAATTTACAACGGGAAGAGGATCTCTACATAAATAGGTGTATAGAATATGTAGATGAACCAGAGTGTGTACACCTTGGACAAGCAACATTCTAACCATTACCCCAATTGAAAACAATTAAAACAACGAACTAGGAGTAATGAGACATCAGCTTATGGGGGCTTTTCCTGGCACATTCCATTCAAATTTACAACCCATGCAAACGACTTCCAGAACGGCTCTGCTGCCCTAGTACCCAGATTTGGGAATGGAGAAATGCTGCATACTTGTGGCCGTTTCCCACAACAGCAGCTTTCAACCCACTGCAAAAGGTCACTAAATATTCACCAATTGCAGTGCTGTAAATGACACCTGCCCTCCAAAAAATACTGAGGTCGGAAATCGACCAAAAACTTCTAGAGTGCAACCTTCCAAAAAGAAAATTTGAAGAGGTATATTATACTCCCACTTTTTTTCTTTTTTCTTTGAACAGAAAAGAAAAAGGCGTGGAAAAATGATGAATTGTAGGAATTTTTACAGACATGTAAACCCAAATTACAAAAACCTATCAGCTCACACCAGTCAGAATGGCCATCAACAAAAACGCTGCAAACAAGAAATGCTGACGTGATTGTGGAGAAATGCGTACCCTCGATTCTAAGGGGGACGTGGTAAGAGCCACTAATGCAAGCACAATTGAGGTGCCTTGAAAAGGTAAACGTTGAGCTACCATACCAGTCAATCAATCATACCCACTGCTGGGCCTATCACCTGAGAAAATGAAAACCCAAAATCACAGGCTGGCAATCCTGCACTCCAGCAATATTTACCATAGGCAACACTTGGAAGCAACGAAAATGTCCATCAACAGAGGAATGCACCAAGAAGTGGTCCATGTACACAATGGAATATTAGCCATGGAAAACACTGAAGCACTGCTCTTTGAGGCACCATAGATGAGCCTGGAGATAATCACAAAACATGAAGTAGGTCGGAAAGCAAAAGAACTATAGCCTATATTATCACTTATGGCATTATCTAATAACTGACACAGATGAAAATATTTCCAAAGAGAAAGACACTCACAGGCTGAGAGAACAAACTATGCTCATCTAAAAGGAAAGGAGGGGGGAAATTGAGAAATGAAGGTTAGTGTTACTATACATATACAAATACATATTATATGCATGTATCAAAAAGACCGAACATATAGCAAGAGAGGTCGACGGAACACTGTAATATTTTACATGGGAAGAGGATCTGTACATTAATAGACATACATAATGTACAAATGAACCAGATTGTGTACACCTAGGACAAACTATATTCTAAACTTTACCCAGATTAAAAAAAAGTTTAAAAACCAAGAAGAAGGAATGAGACCTAAACTTATGGGGATTTCTCCTGGCAAATTCCATTCCAATTTACAACCTAGGACAATGACTTCCAGAAAGGCTCTGCTGCCCTAGCACCCAGAATGGGGAATGGAGAAATGCTACCTCCTTGTGGCCGTTTCCCACAACAGCAGCTTTGAACCCACTGCAAAAGGTCACTAAATTTTCACCAACTTGCAGTTCTGTAAATGACGCCTGACCTCCAGAAACTTTCTGGGGTCAAAAATCGACCACAAAATTCAGAAGAGGGCAACCTTCGAAGAAGACAATTTCAAGAGCTATATTGTACTCACGGTTTTTTCTTTTAAGAGAAAAGAAAAAGACGTAGGAATATGATGGATTTTAAAAATTTTAATGACATGCATACCTATATTACAAAAACCTATCAGCTCACAGCAGTCAGAATGGCCATTAGGAAAAAATGCTGCAAAAAATAAACGGTGAAGGGAGAGTGGGGAAATGCGTACCCTCGGTTGTAAGGGGGGGCATGTAAAGAGCCACTAAAGAAAACACAATGTAGGTGCTTTGAAAAGGGAGACATTTGAGCTACCAGTCAATCAATCACAACCACTGCTGGGCCTATCACCTGAGAAAATGAGAATCAAAAAGTCACAGGCTGGCAAACCTGTACGCCAGCAAGATTTACCATAGCCAGCACTTGGAAGCAATGAAAATGTCCATCAACCGAGGAACGCACCAAGAAGAAGTGGTCCACGTACACAATGGAATATTACTCTAATAATAAATATAAATTAAATTTAAAAACAAACAAAAGCAAGGAGACATCAACATTTGTGGGTTTACCCGGGCACATTGCACTCTAATTTATAACCGAAGAACACCCCTGGCCGGTAGGTCTGTTTCCCTAGTACCAGCATGGGGAACGTAGAAAGGCTGCCGCTCTCTGGCTGTTACCTGCAAAAGCAGGTTTAAAGCCTGAGCTAATGGTCACTTCATATGAACAAGTACTGCAGGGCTGTAAATGAAACCTGCCCTCAAAATGTCTTGAGGGAGATAATGGCCAAAATATTTCCAATGGTGACACATACTTTAAGAAAACACTTTGAAGAAATAAGCTCTAATCACAGCTGGAAAAACAAAAAGGACATGTCTTAAAGCTCAATTTCAACGCATTATGAGACACATGCAAATTCAACCACAAAGAGGTATCAGCTCACACCACTCAGAATAACCATCAGCAAAAACTGCAAAGAATAAATGCTGAAGGTGCTGGGAAGAAATACATACCCTCCACTTTAAGTGGGACGTAACCTGGAAAGAGCCACTAAGGAGAACAGAATAGAGGTGCCTTTAAAGGTAAACATTGAGCTACCTATGATCCAGCAGACCTATTCCTGGACCTATAAACTAAGAAGACAGAATTGGAAGGACACAGGCACGCAAATCTGCATCGCATAGTATTACAGTAGCCAAGATATGGAAGTAACCAAAAAGTCCACCGACAGATGGGTGGACAGAGAAGAACTGCTACCTGTACAGATGGAATATGAGCTAGTGAAAAAATGAAACAGTGCCATTTGCAGCACCATAGAGGAGTCTAGAAGTAATCACGCAACTTGGAGTAAGTGAGAAAGCGAAAGACACATGTCCTATCATATCACATATAGGTGTTACCTAAAAGATGTTACAAACAAAGACATTTCCACAGAGAAACACTATCATAGATTCATTACAAAAACTTATGGTTCACCAAATGGAAAGGTGTGAGGATTGGATACCTCACCATATTGAGGTTAACAGAGAGATACAAACACATGTGGAATATATAATCACCAAAGACGTACGCAATACCAAGAGAAGACTACTCAACATTGTGTCATAACCTACATGGGAAAAGGATCCGAAGAAGACTAGATATATGCATATGTGTGAAAGTACCACATCTCGCACTCCTGGAACAAACAAAACATTGTAATCAAGTTGGCTGTGATAAAAAATAAAAATTAAGTTAAAAATACCAACAAGAAGTAATGAGACATAAATAAAAGGGCTTTTTCCTCGCACATTCCATTCTAATTTACAACCTAGAACACCACTTCCAGTAAGGCTCTGTTGCCCTAGTAACCAGATTTGGTAAAGGAGAAATGCTGCCGCCTTGTGGCCGATTCCCGCAAGAGCAGCTTTTAACCCACAGCTAATGGTCACTTACCATTCACAAAGACTCAGGGCTGTAAAGGACAACTGCCCTGAAAATTGTGCTGAGGTAGGGAATGGAGAAAAAGAATTCAAAACAGGCAAAATTTTCACGAAGATAGTATGAAGAGGTAAGTTTTACTCACTCTCTTTTTAAAGAAAGGAAAATGGATAAAAGCTCCACCTCAGGAAGTATTAGACTCATGCAATCTAATCTACAAAAAGTTTTCAACTCACACCAGTCGACTGACCATTGGCAAAAAGTCTACAAGCAATAAATGCTGAAGAGGTTTTAGAGAACTGTGTACCCTCTAGCTGCTGGTGAGATGTAAAAGGGTTAAACGCTAATAATGAGAACAGAAAGGAGCTGCGTTGAAAAGGAAAAATTGAGGTACCATTCAATCCAGCAGGCGCACCAATGGGCCTCTCACCGGAGAAGACCAGAATGAAGAAGACCCGGGCTGCAAAAGCTGCAGTGCAGCCTTATTCACAATAGACAAGACAGTGAAGCAACCAAAATGTCCATCAACAGATGAAAGGATAAAGAAGTGGTCCCTGTACACAATGAATACTAGCCATGGAAAACAATGAAACACTGCTCTTTGAGGCACCATAGATGATCTTGGAGATAATCACAGAACATGAGGTAAGTCGGAAAGCAAAAGTCCTATATCCTATGATATCACTTATAGGCGTTATCTAATAACTGACACAAATGAACATATTTCCACAGAGAAAGTCAATCACAGACTTATTAAAAAAAACTATGCTTATCTAAAAGGAAAGGTGGGGGGAATGGACAAATGAAGATTAGTGTTACCATATGTATAAAATACATATTATATACATATATCAAAAAGACCGACCGTAGAGCAAGGAAGGTTTACGGAACACTCTGTAATAATTTACAACGGGAAGAGGATCTCTACATAAATAGGTGTATAGAATATGTAGATGAACCAGAGTGTGTACACCTTGGACAAGCAACATTCTAACCATTACCCCAATTGAAAACAATTAAAACAACGAACTAGGAGTAATGAGACATCAGCTTATGGGGGCTTTTCCTGGCACATTCCATTCAAATTTACAACCCATGCAAACGACTTCCAGAACGGCTCTGCTGCCCTAGTACCCAGATTTGGGAATGGAGAAATGCTGCATACTTGTGGCCGTTTCCCACAACAGCAGCTTTCAACCCACTGCAAAAGGTCACTAAATATTCACCAATTGCAGTGCTGTAAATGACACCTGCCCTCCAAAAAATACTGAGGTCGGAAATCGACCAAAAACTTCTAGAGTGCAACCTTCCAAAAAGAAAATTTGAAGAGGTATATTATACTCCCACTTTTTTTCTTTTTTCTTTGAACAGAAAAGAAAAAGGCGTGGAAAAATGATGAATTGTAGGAATTTTTACAGACATGTAAACCCAAATTACAAAAACCTATCAGCTCACACCAGTCAGAATGGCCATCAACAAAAACGCTGCAAACAAGAAATGCTGACGTGATTGTGGAGAAATGCGTACCCTCGATTCTAAGGGGGACGTGGTAAGAGCCACTAATGCAAGCACAATTGAGGTGCCTTGAAAAGGTAAACGTTGAGCTACCATACCAGTCAATCAATCATACCCACTGCTGGGCCTATCACCTGAGAAAATGAAAACCCAAAATCACAGGCTGGCAAACCTGCACTCCAGCAATATTTACCATAGGCAACACTTGGAAGCAACGAAAATGTCCATCAACAGAGGAATGCACCAAGAAGTGGTCCATGTACACAATGGAATATTAGCCATGGAAAACACTGAAGCACTGCTCTTTGAGGCACCATAGATGAGCCTGGAGATAATCACAAAACATGAAGTAGGTCGGAAAGCAAAAGAACTATAGCCTATATTATCACTTATGGCATTATCTAATAACTGACACAGATGAACATATTTCCAAAGAGAAAGACACTCACAGGCTGAGAGAACAAACTATGCTCATCTAAAAGGAAAGGAGGGGGGAAATTGAGAAATGAAGCTTAGTGTTACTATACATATACAAATACATATTATATGCATGTATCAAAAAGACCAAACATATAGCAAGAGAGGTCGACGGAACACTGTAATATTTTACATGGGAAGAGGATCTGTACATTAATAGACATACATAATGTACAAATGAACCAGATTGTGTACACCTAGGACAAACTATATTCTAAACTTTACCCAGATTAAAAAAAAGTTTAAAAACCAAGAAGAAGGAATGAGACCTAAACTTATGGGGATTTCTCCTGGCAAATTCCATTCCAATTTACAACCTAGGACAATGACTTCCAGAAAGGCTCTGCTGCCCTAGCACCCAGAATGGGGAATGGAGAAATGCTACCTCCTTGTGGCCGTTTCCCACAACAGCAGCTTTGAACCCACTGCAAAAGGTCACTAAATTTTCACCAACTTGCAGTTCTGTAAATGACGCCTGACCTCCAGAAACTTTCTGGGGTCAAAAATCGACCACAAAATTCAGAAGAGGGCAACCTTCGAAGAAGACAATTTCAAGAGCTATATTGTACTCACGGTTTTTTCTTTTAAGAGAAAAGAAAAAGACGTAGGAATATGATGGATTTTAAAAATTTTAATGACATGCATACCTATATTACAAAAACCTATCAGCTCACAGCAGTCAGAATGGCCATTAGGAAAAAATGCTGCAAAAAATAAACGGTGAAGGGAGAGTGGGGAAATGCGTACCCTCGGTTGTAAGGGGGGGCATGTAAAGAGCCACTAAAGAAAACACAATGTAGGTGCTTTGAAAAGGGAGACATTTGAGCTACCAGTCAATCAATCACAACCACTGCTGGGCCTATCACCTGAGAAAATGAGAATCAAAAAGTCACAGGCTGGCAAACCTGTACGCCAGCAAGATTTACCATAGCCAGCACTTGGAAGCAATGAAAATGTCCATCAACCGAGGAACGCACCAAGAAGAAGTGGTCCACGTACACAATGGAATATTACTCTAATAATAAATATAAATTAAATTTAAAAACAAACAAAAGCAAGGAGACATCAACATTTGTGGGTTTACCCGGGCACATTGCACTCTAATTTATAACCGAAGAACACCCCTGGCCGGTAGGTCTGTTTCCCTAGTACCAGCATGGGGAACGTAGAAAGGCTGCCGCTCTCTGGCTGTTACCTGCAAAAGCAGGTTTAAAGCCTGAGCTAATGGTCACTTCATATGAACAAGTACTGCAGGGCTGTAAATGAAACCTGCCCTCAAAATGTCTTGAGGGAGATAATGGCCAAAATATTTCCAATGGTGACACATACTTTAAGAAAACACTTTGAAGAAATAAGCTCTAATCACAGCTGGAAAAACAAAAAGGACATGTCTTAAAGCTCAATTTCAACGCATTATGAGACACATGCAAATTCAACCACAAAGAGGTATCAGCTCACACCACTCAGAATAACCATCAGCAAAAACTGCAAAGAATAAATGCTGAAGGTGCTGGGAAGAAATACATACCCTCCACTTTAAGTGGGACGTAACCTGGAAAGAGCCACTAAGGAGAACAGAATAGAGGTGCCTTTAAAGGTAAACATTGAGCTACCTATGATCCAGCAGACCTATTCCTGGACCTATAAACTAAGAAGACAGAATTGGAAGGACACAGGCACGCAAATCTGCATCGCATAGTATTACAGTAGCCAAGATATGGAAGTAACCAAAAAGTCCACCGACAGATGGGTGGACAGAGAAGAACTGCTACCTGTACAGATGGAATATGAGCTAGTGAAAAAATGAAACAGTGCCATTTGCAGCACCATAGAGGAGTCTAGAAGTAATCACGCAACTTGGAGTAAGTGAGAAAGCGAAAGACACATGTCCTATCATATCACATATAGGTGTTACCTAAAAGATGTTACAAACAAAGACATTTCCACAGAGAAACACTATCATAGATTCATTACAAAAACTTATGGTTCACCAAATGGAAAGGTGTGAGGATTGGATACCTCACCATATTGAGGTTAACAGAGAGATACAAACACATGTGGAATATATAATCACCAAAGACGTACGCAATACCAAGAGAAGACTACTCAACATTGTGTCATAACCTACATGGGAAAAGGATCCGAAGAAGACTAGATATATGCATATGTGTGAAAGTACCACATCTCGCACTCCTGGAACAAACAAAACATTGTAATCAAGTTGGCTGTGATAAAAAATAAAAATTAAGTTAAAAATACCAACAAGAAGTAATGAGACATAAATAAAAGGGCTTTTTCCTCGCACATTCCATTCTAATTTACAACCTAGAACACCACTTCCAGTAAGGCTCTGTTGCCCTAGTAACCAGATTTGGTAAAGGAGAAATGCTGCCGCCTTGTGGCCGATTCCCGCAAGAGCAGCTTTTAACCCACAGCTAATGGTCACTTACCATTCACAAAGACTCAGGGCTGTAAAGGACAACTGCCCTGAAAATTGTGCTGAGGTAGGGAATGGAGAAAAAGAATTCAAAACAGGCAAAATTTTCACGAAGATAGTATGAAGAGGTAAGTTTTACTCACTCTCTTTTTAAAGAAAGGAAAATGGATAAAAGCTCCACCTCAGGAAGTATTAGACTCATGCAATCTAATCTACAAAAAGTTTTCAACTCACACCAGTCGACTGACCATTGGCAAAAAGTCTACAAGCAATAAATGCTGAAGAGGTTTTAGAGAACTGTGTACCCTCTAGCTGCTGGTGAGATGTAAAAGGGTTAAACGCTAATAATGAGAACAGAAAGGAGCTGCGTTGAAAAGGAAAAATTGAGGTACCATTCAATCCAGCAGGCGCACCAATGGGCCTCTCACCGGAGAAGACCAGAATGAAGAAGACCCGGGCTGCAAAAGCTGCAGTGCAGCCTTATTCACAATAGACAAGACAGTGAAGCAACCAAAATGTCCATCAACAGATGAAAGGATAAAGAAGTGGTCCCTGTACACAATGAATACTAGCCATGGAAAACAATGAAACACTGCTCTTTGAGGCACCATAGATGATCTTGGAGATAATCACAGAACATGAGGTAAGTCGGAAAGCAAAAGTCCTATATCCTATGATATCACTTATAGGCGTTATCTAATAACTGACACAAATGAACATATTTCCACAGAGAAAGTCAATCACAGACTTATTAAAAAAAAACTATGCTTATCTAAAAGGAAAGGTGGGGGGAATGGACAAATGAAGATTAGTGTTACCATATGTATAAAATACATATTATATACATATATCAAAAAGACCGACCGTAGAGCAAGGAAGGTTTACGGAACACTCTGTAATAATTTACACGGGAAGAGGATCTCTACATAAATAGGTGTATAGAATATGTAGATGAACCAGAGTGTGTACACCTTGGACAAGCAACATTCTAACCATTACCCCAATTGAAAACAATTAAAACAACGAACTAGGAGTAATGAGACATCAGCTTATGGGGGCTTTTCCTGGCACATTCCATTCAAATTTACAACCCATGCAAACGACTTCCAGAACGGCTCTGCTGCCCTAGTACCCAGATTTGGGAATGGAGAAATGCTGCATACTTGTGGCCGTTTCCCACAACAGCAGCTTTCAACCCACTGCAAAAGGTCACTAAATATTCACCAATTGCAGTGCTGTAAATGACACCTGCCCTCCAAAAAATACTGAGGTCGGAAATCGACCAAAAACTTCTAGAGTGCAACCTTCCAAAAAGAAAATTTGAAGAGGTATATTATACTCCCACTTTTTTTCTTTTTTCTTTGAACAGAAAAGAAAAAGGCGTGGAAAAATGATGAATTGTAGGAATTTTTACAGACATGTAAACCCAAATTACAAAAACCTATCAGCTCACACCAGTCAGAATGGCCATCAACAAAAACGCTGCAAACAAGAAATGCTGACGTGATTGTGGAGAAATGCGTACCCTCGATTCTAAGGGGGACGTGGTAAGAGCCACTAATGCAAGCACAATTGAGGTGCCTTGAAAAGGTAAACGTTGAGCTACCATACCAGTCAATCAATCATACCCACTGCTGGGCCTATCACCTGAGAAAATGAAATACCAAAATCACAGGCTGGCAAACCTGCACTCCAGCAATATTTACCATAGGCAACACTTGGAAGCAACGAAAATGTCCATCAACAGAGGAATGCACCAAGAAGTGGTCCATGTACACAATGGAATATTAGCCATGGAAAACACTGAAGCACTGCTCTTTGAGGCACCATAGATGAGCCTGGAGATAATCACAAAACATGAAGTAGGTCGGAAAGCAAAAGAACTATAGCCTATATTATCACTTATGGCATTATCTAATAACTGACACAGATGAAAATATTTCCAAAGAGAAAGACACTCACAGGCTGAGAGAACAAACTATGCTCATCTAAAAGGAAAGGAGGGGGGAAATTGAGAAATGAAGGTTAGTGTTACTATACATATACAAATACATATTATATGCATGTATCAAAAAGACCGAACATATAGCAAGAGAGGTCGACGGAACACTGTAATATTTTACATGGGAAGAGGATCTGTACATTAATAGACATACATAATGTACAAATGAACCAGATTGTGTACACCTAGGACAAACTATATTCTAAACTTTACCCAGATTAAAAAAAAGTTTAAAAACCAAGAAGAAGGAATGAGACCTAAACTTATGGGGATTTCTCCTGGCAAATTCCATTCCAATTTACAACCTAGGACAATGACTTCCAGAAAGGCTCTGCTGCCCTAGCACCCAGAATGGGGAATGGAGAAATGCTACCTCCTTGTGGCCGTTTCCCACAACAGCAGCTTTGAACCCACTGCAAAAGGTCACTAAATTTTCACCAACTTGCAGTTCTGTAAATGACACCTGACCTCCAGAAACTTTCTGGGGTCAAAAATCGACCACAAAATTCAGAAGAGGGCAACCTTCGAAGAAGACAATTTCAAGAGCTATATTGTACTCACGGTTTTTTCTTTTAAGAGAAAAGAAAAAGACGTAGGAATATGATGGATTTTAAAAATTTTAATGACATGCATACCTATATTACAAAAACCTATCAGCTCACAGCAGTCAGAATGGCCATTAGGAAAAAATGCTGCAAAAAATAAACGGTGAAGGGAGAGTGGAGAAATGCGTACCCTCGGTTGTAAGGGGGGGCATGTAAAGAGCCACTAAAGAAAACACAATGTAGGTGCTTTGAAAAGGGAGACATTTGAGCTACCAGTCAATCAATCACAACCACTGCTGGGCCTATCACCTGAGAAAATGAGAATCAAAAAGTCACAGGCTGGCAAACCTGTACGCCAGCAAGATTTACCATAGCCAGCACTTGGAAGCAATGAAAATGTCCATCAACCGAGGAACGCACCAAGAAGAAGTGGTCCACGTACACAATGGAATATTACTCTAATAATAAATATAAATTAAATTTAAAAACAAACAAAAGCAAGGAGACATCAACATTTGTGGGTTTACCCGGGCACATTGCACTCTAATTTATAACCGAAGAACACCCCTGGCCGGTAGGTCTGTTTCCCTAGTACCAGCATGGGGAACGTAGAAAGGCTGCCGCTCTCTGGCTGTTACCTGCAAAAGCAGGTTTAAAGCCTGAGCTAATGGTCACTTCATATGAACAAGTACTGCAGGGCTGTAAATGAAACCTGCCCTCAAAATGTCTTGAGGGAGATAATGGCCAAAATATTTCCAATGGTGACACATACTTTAAGAAAACACTTTGAAGAAATAAGCTCTAATCACAGCTGGAAAAACAAAAAGGACATGTCTTAAAGCTCAATTTCAACGCATTATGAGACACATGCAAATTCAACCACAAAGAGGTATCAGCTCACACCACTCAGAATAACCATCAGCAAAAACTGCAAAGAATAAATGCTGAAGGTGCTGGGAAGAAATACATACCCTCCACTTTAAGTGGGACGTAACCTGGAAAGAGCCACTAAGGAGAACAGAATAGAGGTGCCTTTAAAGGTAAACTTTGAGCTACCTATGATCCAGCAGACCTATTCCTGGACCTATAAACTAAGAAGACAGAATTGGAAGGACACAGGCACGCAAATCTGCATCGCATAGTATTACAGTAGCCAAGATATGGAAGTAACCAAAAAGTCCACCGACAGATGGGTGGACAGAGAAGAACTGCTACCTGTACAGATGGAATATGAGCTAGTGAAAAAATGAAACAGTGCCATTTGCAGCACCATAGAGGAGTCTAGAAGTAATCACGCAACTTGGAGTAAGTGAGAAAGCGAAAGACACATGTCCTATCATATCACATATAGGTGTTACCTAAAAGATGTTACAAACAAAGACATTTCCACAGAGAAACACTATCATAGATTCATTACAAAAACTTATGGTTCACCAAATGGAAAGGTGTGAGGATTGGATACCTCACCATATTGAGGTTAACAGAGAGATACAAACACATGTGGAATATATAATCACCAAAGACGTACGCAATACCAAGAGAAGACTACTCAACATTGTGTCATAACCTACATGGGAAAAGGATCCGAAGAAGACTAGATATATGCATATGTGTGAAAGTACCACATCTCGCACTCCTGGAACAAACAAAACATTGTAATCAAGTTGGCTGTGATAAAAAATAAAAATTAAGTTAAAAATACCAACAAGAAGTAATGAGACATAAATAAAAGGGCTTTTTCCTCGCACATTCCATTCTAATTTACAACCTAGAACACCACTTCCAGTAAGGCTCTGTTGCCCTAGTAACCAGATTTGGTAAAGGAGAAATGCTGCCGCCTTGTGGCCGATTCCCGCAAGAGCAGCTTTTAACCCACAGCTAATGGTCACTTACCATTCACAAAGACTCAGGGCTGTAAAGGACAACTGCCCTGAAAATTGTGCTGAGGTAGGGAATGGAGAAAAAGAATTCAAAACAGGCAAAATTTTCACGAAGATAGTATGAAGAGGTAAGTTTTACTCACTCTCTTTTTAAAGAAAGGAAAATGGATAAAAGCTCCACCTCAGGAAGTATTAGACTCATGCAATCTAATCTACAAAAAGTTTTCAACTCACACCAGTCGACTGACCATTGGCAAAAAGTCTACAAGCAATAAATGCTGAAGAGGTTTTAGAGAACTGTGTACCCTCTAGCTGCTGGTGAGATGTAAAAGGGTTAAACGCTAATAATGAGAACAGAAAGGAGCTGCGTTGAAAAGGAAAAATTGAGGTACCATTCAATCCAGCAGGCGCACCAATGGGCCTCTCACCGGAGAAGACCAGAATGAAGAAGACCCGGGCTGCAAAAGCTGCAGTGCAGCCTTATTCACAATAGACAAGACAGTGAAGCAACCAAAATGTCCATCAACAGATGAAAGGATAAAGAAGTGGTCCCTGTACACAATGAATACTAGCCATGGAAAACAATGAAACACTGCTCTTTGAGGCACCATAGATGATCTTGGAGATAATCACAGAACATGAGGTAAGTCGGAAAGCAAAAGTCCTATATCCTATGATATCACTTATAGGCGTTATCTAATAACTGACACAAATGAACATATTTCCACAGAGAAAGTCAATCACAGACTTATTAAAAAAAAACTATGCTTATCTAAAAGGAAAGGTGGGGGGAATGGACAAATGAAGATTAGTGTTACCATATGTATAAAATACATATTATATACATATATCAAAAAGACCGACCGTAGAGCAAGGAAGGTTTACGGAACACTCTGTAATAATTTACACGGGAAGAGGATCTCTACATAAATAGGTGTATAGAATATGTAGATGAACCAGAGTGTGTACACCTTGGACAAGCAACATTCTAACCATTACCCCAATTGAAAACAATTAAAACAACGAACTAGGAGTAATGAGACATCAGCTTATGGGGGCTTTTCCTGGCACATTCCATTCAAATTTACAACCCATGCAAACGACTTCCAGAACGGCTCTGCTGCCCTAGTACCCAGATTTGGGAATGGAGAAATGCTGCATACTTGTGGCCGTTTCCCACAACAGCAGCTTTCAACCCACTGCAAAAGGTCACTAAATATTCACCAATTGCAGTGCTGTAAATGACACCTGCCCTCCAAAAAATACTGAGGTCGGAAATCGACCAAAAACTTCTAGAGTGCAACCTTCCAAAAAGAAAATTTGAAGAGGTATATTATACTCCCACTTTTTTTCTTTTTTCTTTGAACAGAAAAGAAAAAGGCGTGGAAAAATGATGAATTGTAGGAATTTTTACAGACATGTAAACCCAAATTACAAAAACCTATCAGCTCACACCAGTCAGAATGGCCATCAACAAAAACGCTGCAAACAAGAAATGCTGACGTGATTGTGGAGAAATGCGTACCCTCGATTCTAAGGGGGACGTGGTAAGAGCCACTAATGCAAGCACAATTGAGGTGCCTTGAAAAGGTAAACGTTGAGCTACCATACCAGTCAATCAATCATACCCACTGCTGGGCCTATCACCTGAGAAAATGAAAACCCAAAATCACAGGCTGGCAAACCTGCACTCCAGCAATATTTACCATAGGCAACACTTGGAAGCAACGAAAATGTCCATCAACAGAGGAATGCACCAAGAAGTGGTCCATGTACACAATGGAATATTAGCCATGGAAAACACTGAAGCACTGCTCTTTGAGGCACCATAGATGAGCCTGGAGATAATCACAAAACATGAAGTAGGTCGGAAAGCAAAAGAACTATAGCCTATATTATCACTTATGGCATTATCTAATAACTGACACAGATGAAAATATTTCCAAAGAGAAAGACACTCACAGGCTGAGAGAACAAACTATGCTCATCTAAAAGGAAAGGAGGGGGGAAATTGAGAAATGAAGGTTAGTGTTACTATACATATACAAATACATATTATATGCATGTATCAAAAAGACCGAACATATAGCAAGAGAGGTCGACGGAACACTGTAATATTTTACATGGGAAGAGGATCTGTACATTAATAGACATACATAATGTACAAATGAACCAGATTGTGTACACCTAGGACAAACTATATTCTAAACTTTACCCAGATTAAAAAAAAGTTTAAAAACCAAGAAGAAGGAATGAGACCTAAACTTATGGGGATTTCTCCTGGCAAATTCCATTCCAATTTACAACCTAGGACAATGACTTCCAGAAAGGCTCTGCTGCCCTAGCACCCAGAATGGGGAATGGAGAAATGCTACCTCCTTGTGGCCGTTTCCCACAACAGCAGCTTTGAACCCACTGCAAAAGGTCACTAAATTTTCACCAACTTGCAGTTCTGTAAATGACACCTGACCTCCAGAAACTTTCTGGGGTCAAAAATCGACCACAAAATTCAGAAGAGGGCAACCTTCGAAGAAGACAATTTCAAGAGCTATATTGTACTCACGGTTTTTTCTTTTAAGAGAAAAGAAAAAGACGTAGGAATATGATGGATTTTAAAAATTTTAATGACATGCATACCTATATTACAAAAACCTATCAGCTCACAGCAGTCAGAATGGCCATTAGGAAAAAATGCTGCAAAAAATAAACGGTGAAGGGAGAGTGGAGAAATGCGTACCCTCGGTTGTAAGGGGGGGCATGTAAAGAGCCACTAAAGAAAACACAATGTAGGTGCTTTGAAAAGGGAGACATTTGAGCTACCAGTCAATCAATCACAACCACTGCTGGGCCTATCACCTGAGAAAATGAGAATCAAAAAGTCACAGGCTGGCAAACCTGTACGCCAGCAAGATTTACCATAGCCAGCACTTGGAAGCAATGAAAATGTCCATCAACCGAGGAACGCACCAAGAAGAAGTGGTCCACGTACACAATGGAATATTACTCTAATAATAAATATAAATTAAATTTAAAAACAAACAAAAGCAAGGAGACATCAACATTTGTGGGTTTACCCGGGCACATTGCACTCTAATTTATAACCGAAGAACACCCCTGGCCGGTAGGTCTGTTTCCCTAGTACCAGCATGGGGAACGTAGAAAGGCTGCCGCTCTCTGGCTGTTACCTGCAAAAGCAGGTTTAAAGCCTGAGCTAATGGTCACTTCATATGAACAAGTACTGCAGGGCTGTAAATGAAACCTGCCCTCAAAATGTCTTGAGGGAGATAATGGCCAAAATATTTCCAATGGTGACACATACTTTAAGAAAACACTTTGAAGAAATAAGCTCTAATCACAGCTGGAAAAACAAAAAGGACATGTCTTAAAGCTCAATTTCAACGCATTATGAGACACATGCAAATTCAACCACAAAGAGGTATCAGCTCACACCACTCAGAATAACCATCAGCAAAAACTGCAAAGAATAAATGCTGAAGGTGCTGGGAAGAAATACATACCCTCCACTTTAAGTGGGACGTAACCTGGAAAGAGCCACTAAGGAGAACAGAATAGAGGTGCCTTTAAAGGTAAACATTGAGCTACCTATGATCCAGCAGACCTATTCCTGGACCTATAAACTAAGAAGACAGAATTGGAAGGACACAGGCACGCAAATCTGCATCGCATAGTATTACAGTAGCCAAGATATGGAAGTAACCAAAAAGTCCACCGACAGATGGGTGGACAGAGAAGAACTGCTACCTGTACAGATGGAATATGAGCTAGTGAAAAAATGAAACAGTGCCATTTGCAGCACCATAGAGGAGTCTAGAAGTAATCACGCGACTTGGAGTAAGTGAGAAAGCGAAAGACACATGTCCTATCATATCACATATAGGTGTTACCTAAAAGATGTTACAAACAAAGACATTTCCACAGAGAAACACTATCATAGATTCATTACAAAAACTTATGGTTCACCAAATGGAAAGGTGTGAGGATTGGATACCTCACCATATTGAGGTTAACAGAGAGATACAAACACATGTGGAATATATAATCACCAAAGACGTACGCAATACCAAGAGAAGACTACTCAACATTGTGTCATAACCTACATGGGAAAAGGATCCGAAGAAGACTAGATATATGCATATGTGTGAAAGTACCACATCTCGCACTCCTGGAACAAACAAAACATTGTAATCAAGTTGGCTGTGATAAAAAATAAAAATTAAGTTAAAAATACCAACAAGAAGTAATGAGACATAAATAAAAGGGCTTTTTCCTCGCACATTCCATTCTAATTTACAACCTAGAACACCACTTCCAGTAAGGCTCTGTTGCCCTAGTAACCAGATTTGGTAAAGGAGAAATGCTGCCGCCTTGTGGCCGATTCCCGCAAGAGCAGCTTTTAACCCACAGCTAATGGTCACTTACCATTCACAAAGACTCAGGGCTGTAAAGGACAACTGCCCTGAAAATTGTGCTGAGGTAGGGAATGGAGAAAAAGAATTCAAAACAGGCAAAATTTTCACGAAGATAGTATGAAGAGGTAAGTTTTACTCACTCTCTTTTTAAAGAAAGGAAAATGGATAAAAGCTCCACCTCAGGAAGTATTAGACTCATGCAATCTAATCTACAAAAAGTTTTCAACTCACACCAGTCGACTGACCATTGGCAAAAAGTCTACAAGCAATAAATGCTGAAGAGGTTTTAGAGAACTGTGTACCCTCTAGCTGCTGGTGAGATGTAAAAGGGTTAAACGCTAATAATGAGAACAGAAAGGAGCTGCGTTGAAAAGGAAAAATTGAGGTACCATTCAATCCAGCAGGCGCACCAATGGGCCTCTCACCGGAGAAGACCAGAATGAAGAAGACCCGGGCTGCAAAAGCTGCAGTGCAGCCTTATTCACAATAGACAAGACAGTGAAGCAACCAAAATGTCCATCAACAGATGAAAGGATAAAGAAGTGGTCCCTGTACACAATGAATACTAGCCATGGAAAACAATGAAACACTGCTCTTTGAGGCACCATAGATGATCTTGGAGATAATCACAGAACATGAGGTAAGTCGGAAAGCAAAAGTCCTATATCCTATGATATCACTTATAGGCGTTATCTAATAACTGACACAAATGAACATATTTCCACAGAGAAAGTCAATCACAGACTTATTAAAAAAAACTATGCTTATCTAAAAGGAAAGGTGGGGGGAATGGACAAATGAAGATTAGTGTTACCATATGTATAAAATACATATTATATACATATATCAAAAAGACCGACCGTAGAGCAAGGAAGGTTTACGGAACACTCTGTAATAATTTACAACGGGAAGAGGATCTCTACATAAATAGGTGTATAGAATATGTAGATGAACCAGAGTGTGTACACCTTGGACAAGCAACATTCTAACCATTACCCCAATTGAAAACAATTAAAACAACGAACTAGGAGTAATGAGACATCAGCTTATGGGGGCTTTTCCTGGCACATTCCATTCAAATTTACAACCCATGCAAACGACTTCCAGAACGGCTCTGCTGCCCTAGTACCCAGATTTGGGAATGGAGAAATGCTGCATACTTGTGGCCGTTTCCCACAACAGCAGCTTTCAACCCACTGCAAAAGGTCACTAAATATTCACCAATTGCAGTGCTGTAAATGACACCTGCCCTCCAAAAAATACTGAGGTCGGAAATCGACCAAAAACTTCTAGAGTGCAACCTTCCAAAAAGAAAATTTGAAGAGGTATATTATACTCCCACTTTTTTTCTTTTTTCTTTGAACAGAAAAGAAAAAGGCGTGGAAAAATGATGAATTGTAGGAATTTTTACAGACATGTAAACCCAAATTACAAAAACCTATCAGCTCACACCAGTCAGAATGGCCATCAACAAAAACGCTGCAAACAAGAAATGCTGACGTGATTGTGGAGAAATGCGTACCCTCGATTCTAAGGGGGACGTGGTAAGAGCCACTAATGCAAGCACAATTGAGGTGCCTTGAAAAGGTAAACGTTGAGCTACCATACCAGTCAATCAATCATACCCACTGCTGGGCCTATCACCTGAGAAAATGAAAACCCAAAATCACAGGCTGGCAATCCTGCACTCCAGCAATATTTACCATAGGCAACACTTGGAAGCAACGAAAATGTCCATCAACAGAGGAATGCACCAAGAAGTGGTCCATGTACACAATGGAATATTAGCCATGGAAAACACTGAAGCACTGCTCTTTGAGGCACCATAGATGAGCCTGGAGATAATCACAAAACATGAAGTAGGTCGGAAAGCAAAAGAACTATAGCCTATATTATCACTTATGGCATTATCTAATAACTGACACAGATGAAAATATTTCCAAAGAGAAAGACACTCACAGGCTGAGAGAACAAACTATGCTCATCTAAAAGGAAAGGAGGGGGGAAATTGAGAAATGAAGGTTAGTGTTACTATACATATACAAATACATATTATATGCATGTATCAAAAAGACCGAACATATAGCAAGAGAGGTCGACGGAACACTGTAATATTTTACATGGGAAGAGGATCTGTACATTAATAGACATACATAATGTACAAATGAACCAGATTGTGTACACCTAGGACAAACTATATTCTAAACTTTACCCAGATTAAAAAAAAGTTTAAAAACCAAGAAGAAGGAATGAGACCTAAACTTATGGGGATTTCTCCTGGCAAATTCCATTCCAATTTACAACCTAGGACAATGACTTCCAGAAAGGCTCTGCTGCCCTAGCACCCAGAATGGGGAATGGAGAAATGCTACCTCCTTGTGGCCGTTTCCCACAACAGCAGCTTTGAACCCACTGCAAAAGGTCACTAAATTTTCACCAACTTGCAGTTCTGTAAATGACGCCTGACCTCCAGAAACTTTCTGGGGTCAAAAATCGACCACAAAATTCAGAAGAGGGCAACCTTCGAAGAAGACAATTTCAAGAGCTATATTGTACTCACGGTTTTTTCTTTTAAGAGAAAAGAAAAAGACGTAGGAATATGATGGATTTTAAAAATTTTAATGACATGCATACCTATATTACAAAAACCTATCAGCTCACAGCAGTCAGAATGGCCATTAGGAAAAAATGCTGCAAAAAATAAACGGTGAAGGGAGAGTGGGGAAATGCGTACCCTCGGTTGTAAGGGGGGGCATGTAAAGAGCCACTAAAGAAAACACAATGTAGGTGCTTTGAAAAGGGAGACATTTGAGCTACCAGTCAATCAATCACAACCACTGCTGGGCCTATCACCTGAGAAAATGAGAATCAAAAAGTCACAGGCTGGCAAACCTGTACGCCAGCAAGATTTACCATAGCCAGCACTTGGAAGCAATGAAAATGTCCATCAACCGAGGAACGCACCAAGAAGAAGTGGTCCACGTACACAATGGAATATTACTCTAATAATAAATATAAATTAAATTTAAAAACAAACAAAAGCAAGGAGACATCAACATTTGTGGGTTTACCCGGGCACATTGCACTCTAATTTATAACCGAAGAACACCCCTGGCCGGTAGGTCTGTTTCCCTAGTACCAGCATGGGGAACGTAGAAAGGCTGCCGCTCTCTGGCTGTTACCTGCAAAAGCAGGTTTAAAGCCTGAGCTAATGGTCACTTCATATGAACAAGTACTGCAGGGCTGTAAATGAAACCTGCCCTCAAAATGTCTTGAGGGAGATAATGGCCAAAATATTTCCAATGGTGACACATACTTTAAGAAAACACTTTGAAGAAATAAGCTCTAATCACAGCTGGAAAAACAAAAAGGACATGTCTTAAAGCTCAATTTCAACGCATTATGAGACACATGCAAATTCAACCACAAAGAGGTATCAGCTCACACCACTCAGAATAACCATCAGCAAAAACTGCAAAGAATAAATGCTGAAGGTGCTGGGAAGAAATACATACCCTCCACTTTAAGTGGGACGTAACCTGGAAAGAGCCACTAAGGAGAACAGAATAGAGGTGCCTTTAAAGGTAAACTTTGAGCTACCTATGATCCAGCAGACCTATTCCTGGACCTATAAACTAAGAAGACAGAATTGGAAGGACACAGGCACGCAAATCTGCATCGCATAGTATTACAGTAGCCAAGATATGGAAGTAACCAAAAAGTCCACCGACAGATGGGTGGACAGAGAAGAACTGCTACCTGTACAGATGGAATATGAGCTAGTGAAAAAATGAAACAGTGCCATTTGCAGCACCATAGAGGAGTCTAGAAGTAATCACGCAACTTGGAGTAAGTGAGAAAGCGAAAGACA
Organism: Eschrichtius robustus; assembly: GCF_028021215.1. Lineage (NCBI taxonomy): Eukaryota > Metazoa > Chordata > Mammalia > Artiodactyla > Eschrichtiidae > Eschrichtius > Eschrichtius robustus. The sequence continues at coordinate 48,719 of NW_027175558.1, forward strand.
CATGTCCTATCATATCACATATAGGTGTTACCTAAAAGATGTTACAAACAAAGACATTTCCACAGAGAAACACTATCATAGATTCATTACAAAAACTTATGGTTCACCAAATGGAAAGGTGTGAGGATTGGATACCTCACCATATTGAGGTTAACAGAGAGATACAAACACATGTGGAATATATAATCACCAAAGACGTACGCAATACCAAGAGAAGACTACTCAACATTGTGTCATAACCTACATGGGAAAAGGATCCGAAGAAGACTAGATATATGCATATGTGTGAAAGTACCACATCTCGCACTCCTGGAACAAACAAAACATTGTAATCAAGTTGGCTGTGATAAAAAATAAAAATTAAGTTAAAAATACCAACAAGAAGTAATGAGACATAAATAAAAGGGCTTTTTCCTCGCACATTCCATTCTAATTTACAACCTAGAACACCACTTCCAGTAAGGCTCTGTTGCCCTAGTAACCAGATTTGGTAAAGGAGAAATGCTGCCGCCTTGTGGCCGATTCCCGCAAGAGCAGCTTTTAACCCACAGCTAATGGTCACTTACCATTCACAAAGACTCAGGGCTGTAAAGGACAACTGCCCTGAAAATTGTGCTGAGGTAGGGAATGGAGAAAAAGAATTCAAAACAGGCAAAATTTTCACGAAGATAGTATGAAGAGGTAAGTTTTACTCACTCTCTTTTTAAAGAAAGGAAAATGGATAAAAGCTCCACCTCAGGAAGTATTAGACTCATGCAATCTAATCTACAAAAAGTTTTCAACTCACACCAGTCGACTGACCATTGGCAAAAAGTCTACAAGCAATAAATGCTGAAGAGGTTTTAGAGAACTGTGTACCCTCTAGCTGCTGGTGAGATGTAAAAGGGTTAAACGCTAATAATGAGAACAGAAAGGAGCTGCGTTGAAAAGGAAAAATTGAGGTACCATTCAATCCAGCAGGCGCACCAATGGGCCTCTCACCGGAGAAGACCAGAATGAAGAAGACCCGGGCTGCAAAAGCTGCAGTGCAGCCTTATTCACAATAGACAAGACAGTGAAGCAACCAAAATGTCCATCAACAGATGAAAGGATAAAGAAGTGGTCCCTGTACACAATGAATACTAGCCATGGAAAACAATGAAACACTGCTCTTTGAGGCACCATAGATGATCTTGGAGATAATCACAGAACATGAGGTAAGTCGGAAAGCAAAAGTCCTATATCCTATGATATCACTTATAGGCGTTATCTAATAACTGACACAAATGAACATATTTCCACAGAGAAAGTCAATCACAGACTTATTAAAAAAAACTATGCTTATCTAAAAGGAAAGGTGGGGGGAATGGACAAATGAAGATTAGTGTTACCATATGTATAAAATACATATTATATACATATATCAAAAAGACCGACCGTAGAGCAAGGAAGGTTTACGGAACACTCTGTAATAATTTACAACGGGAAGAGGATCTCTACATAAATAGGTGTATAGAATATGTAGATGAACCAGAGTGTGTACACCTTGGACAAGCAACATTCTAACCATTACCCCAATTGAAAACAATTAAAACAACGAACTAGGAGTAATGAGACATCAGCTTATGGGGGCTTTTCCTGGCACATTCCATTCAAATTTACAACCCATGCAAACGACTTCCAGAACGGCTCTGCTGCCCTAGTACCCAGATTTGGGAATGGAGAAATGCTGCATACTTGTGGCCGTTTCCCACAACAGCAGCTTTCAACCCACTGCAAAAGGTCACTAAATATTCACCAATTGCAGTGCTGTAAATGACACCTGCCCTCCAAAAAATACTGAGGTCGGAAATCGACCAAAAACTTCTAGAGTGCAACCTTCCAAAAAGAAAATTTGAAGAGGTATATTATACTCCCACTTTTTTTCTTTTTTCTTTGAACAGAAAAGAAAAAGGCGTGGAAAAATGATGAATTGTAGGAATTTTTACAGACATGTAAACCCAAATTACAAAAACCTATCAGCTCACACCAGTCAGAATGGCCATCAACAAAAACGCTGCAAACAAGAAATGCTGACGTGATTGTGGAGAAATGCGTACCCTCGATTCTAAGGGGGACGTGGTAAGAGCCACTAATGCAAGCACAATTGAGGTGCCTTGAAAAGGTAAACGTTGAGCTACCATACCAGTCAATCAATCATACCCACTGCTGGGCCTATCACCTGAGAAAATGAAAACCCAAAATCACAGGCTGGCAAACCTGCACTCCAGCAATATTTACCATAGGCAACACTTGGAAGCAACGAAAATGTCCATCAACAGAGGAATGCACCAAGAAGTGGTCCATGTACACAATGGAATATTAGCCATGGAAAACACTGAAGCACTGCTCTTTGAGGCACCATAGATGAGCCTGGAGATAATCACAAAACATGAAGTAGGTCGGAAAGCAAAAGAACTATAGCCTATATTATCACTTATGGCATTATCTAATAACTGACACAGATGAAAATATTTCCAAAGAGAAAGACACTCACAGGCTGAGAGAACAAACTATGCTCATCTAAAAGGAAAGGAGGGGGGAAATTGAGAAATGAAGGTTAGTGTTACTATACATATACAAATACATATTATATGCATGTATCAAAAAGACCGAACATATAGCAAGAGAGGTCGACGGAACACTGTAATATTTTACATGGGAAGAGGATCTGTACATTAATAGACATACATAATGTACAAATGAACCAGATTGTGTACACCTAGGACAAACTATATTCTAAACTTTACCCAGATTAAAAAAAAGTTTAAAAACCAAGAAGAAGGAATGAGACCTAAACTTATGGGGATTTCTCCTGGCAAATTCCATTCCAATTTACAACCTAGGACAATGACTTCCAGAAAGGCTCTGCTGCCCTAGCACCCAGAATGGGGAATGGAGAAATGCTACCTCCTTGTGGCCGTTTCCCACAACAGCAGCTTTGAACCCACTGCAAAAGGTCACTAAATTTTCACCAACTTGCAGTTCTGTAAATGACACCTGACCTCCAGAAACTTTCTGGGGTCAAAAATCGACCACAAAATTCAGAAGAGGGCAACCTTCGAAGAAGACAATTTCAAGAGCTATATTGTACTCACGGTTTTTTCTTTTAAGAGAAAAGAAAAAGACGTAGGAATATGATGGATTTTAAAAATTTTAATGACATGCATACCTATATTACAAAAACCTATCAGCTCACAGCAGTCAGAATGGCCATTAGGAAAAAATGCTGCAAAAAATAAACGGTGAAGGGAGAGTGGAGAAATGCGTACCCTCGGTTGTAAGGGGGGGCATGTAAAGAGCCACTAAAGAAAACACAATGTAGGTGCTTTGAAAAGGGAGACATTTGAGCTACCAGTCAATCAATCACAACCACTGCTGGGCCTATCACCTGAGAAAATGAGAATCAAAAAGTCACAGGCTGGCAAACCTGTACGCCAGCAAGATTTACCATAGCCAGCACTTGGAAGCAATGAAAATGTCCATCAACCGAGGAACGCACCAAGAAGAAGTGGTCCACGTACACAATGGAATATTACTCTAATAATAAGTATAAATTAAATTTAAAAACAAACAAAAGCAAGGAGACATCAACATTTGTGGGTTTACCCGGGCACATTGCACTCTAATTTATAACCGAAGAACACCCCTGGCCGGTAGGTCTGTTTCCCTAGTACCAGCATGGGGAACGTAGAAAGGCTGCCGCTCTCTGGCTGTTACCTGCAAAAGCAGGTTTAAAGCCTGAGCTAATGGTCACTTCATATGAACAAGTACTGCAGGGCTGTAAATGAAACCTGCCCTCAAAATGTCTTGAGGGAGATAATGGCCAAAATATTTCCAATGGTGACACATACTTTAAGAAAACACTTTGAAGAAATAAGCTCTAATCACAGCTGGAAAAACAAAAAGGACATGTCTTAAAGCTCAATTTCAACGCATTATGAGACACATGCAAATTCAACCACAAAGAGGTATCAGCTCACACCACTCAGAATAACCATCAGCAAAAACTGCAAAGAATAAATGCTGAAGGTGCTGGGAAGAAATACATACCCTCCACTTTAAGTGGGACGTAACCTGGAAAGAGCCACTAAGGAGAACAGAATAGAGGTGCCTTTAAAGGTAAACATTGAGCTACCTATGATCCAGCAGACCTATTCCTGGACCTATAAACTAAGAAGACAGAATTGGAAGGACACAGGCACGCAAATCTGCATCGCATAGTATTACAGTAGCCAAGATATGGAAGTAACCAAAAAGTCCACCGACAGATGGGTGGACAGAGAAGAACTGCTACCTGTACAGATGGAATATGAGCTAGTGAAAAAATGAAACAGTGCCATTTGCAGCACCATAGAGGAGTCTAGAAGTAATCACGCAACTTGGAGTAAGTGAGAAAGCGAAAGACACATGTCCTATCATATCACATATAGGTGTTACCTAAAAGATGTTACAAACAAAGACATTTCCACAGAGAAACACTATCATAGATTCATTACAAAAACTTATGGTTCACCAAATGGAAAGGTGTGAGGATTGGATACCTCACCATATTGAGGTTAACAGAGAGATACAAACACATGTGGAATATATAATCACCAAAGACGTACGCAATACCAAGAGAAGACTACTCAACATTGTGTCATAACCTACATGGGAAAAGGATCCGAAGAAGACTAGATATATGCATATGTGTGAAAGTACCACATCTCGCACTCCTGGAACAAACAAAACATTGTAATCAAGTTGGCTGTGATAAAAAATAAAAATTAAGTTAAAAATACCAACAAGAAGTAATGAGACATAAATAAAAGGGCTTTTTCCTCGCACATTCCATTCTAATTTACAACCTAGAACACCACTTCCAGTAAGGCTCTGTTGCCCTAGTAACCAGATTTGGTAAAGGAGAAATGCTGCCGCCTTGTGGCCGATTCCCGCAAGAGCAGCTTTTAACCCACAGCTAATGGTCACTTACCATTCACAAAGACTCAGGGCTGTAAAGGACAACTGCCCTGAAAATTGTGCTGAGGTAGGGAATGGAGAAAAAGAATTCAAAACAGGCAAAATTTTCACGAAGATAGTATGAAGAGGTAAGTTTTACTCACTCTCTTTTTAAAGAAAGGAAAATGGATAAAAGCTCCACCTCAGGAAGTATTAGACTCATGCAATCTAATCTACAAAAAGTTTTCAACTCACACCAGTCGACTGACCATTGGCAAAAAGTCTACAAGCAATAAATGCTGAAGAGGTTTTAGAGAACTGTGTACCCTCTAGCTGCTGGTGAGATGTAAAAGGGTTAAACGCTAATAATGAGAACAGAAAGGAGCTGCGTTGAAAAGGAAAAATTGAGGTACCATTCAATCCAGCAGGCGCACCAATGGGCCTCTCACCGGAGAAGACCAGAATGAAGAAGACCCGGGCTGCAAAAGCTGCAGTGCAGCCTTATTCACAATAGACAAGACAGTGAAGCAACCAAAATGTCCATCAACAGATGAAAGGATAAAGAAGTGGTCCCTGTACACAATGAATACTAGCCATGGAAAACAATGAAACACTGCTCTTTGAGGCACCATAGATGATCTTGGAGATAATCACAGAACATGAGGTAAGTCGGAAAGCAAAAGTCCTATATCCTATGATATCACTTATAGGCGTTATCTAATAACTGACACAAATGAACATATTTCCACAGAGAAAGTCAATCACAGACTTATTAAAAAAAACTATGCTTATCTAAAAGGAAAGGTGGGGGGAATGGACAAATGAAGATTAGTGTTACCATATGTATAAAATACATATTATATACATATATCAAAAAGACCGACCGTAGAGCAAGGAAGGTTTACGGAACACTCTGTAATAATTTACACGGGAAGAGGATCTCTACATAAATAGGTGTATAGAATATGTAGATGAACCAGAGTGTGTACACCTTGGACAAGCAACATTCTAACCATTACCCCAATTGAAAACAATTAAAACAACGAACTAGGAGTAATGAGACATCAGCTTATGGGGGCTTTTCCTGGCACATTCCATTCAAATTTACAACCCATGCAAACGACTTCCAGAACGGCTCTGCTGCCCTAGTACCCAGATTTGGGAATGGAGAAATGCTGCATACTTGTTGCCGTTTCCCACAACAGCAGCTTTCAACCCACTGCAAAAGGTCACTAAATATTCACCAATTGCAGTGCTGTAAATGACACCTGCCCTCCAAAAAATACTGAGGTCGGAAATCGACCAAAAACTTCTAGAGTGCAACCTTCCAAAAAGAAAATTTGAAGAGGTATATTATACTCCCACTTTTTTTCTTTTTTCTTTGAACAGAAAAGAAAAAGGCGTGGAAAAATGATGAATTGTAGGAATTTTTACAGACATGTAAACCCAAATTACAAAAACCTATCAGCTCACACCAGTCAGAATGGCCATCAACAAAAACGCTGCAAACAAGAAATGCTGACGTGATTGTGGAGAAATGCGTACCCTCGATTCTAAGGGGGACGTGGTAAGAGCCACTAATGCAAGCACAATTGAGGTGCCTTGAAAAGGTAAACGTTGAGCTACCATACCAGTCAATCAATCATACCCACTGCTGGGCCTATCACCTGAGAAAATGAAAACCCAAAATCACAGGCTGGCAATCCTGCACTCCAGCAATATTTACCATAGGCAACACTTGGAAGCAACGAAAATGTCCATCAACAGAGGAATGCACCAAGAAGTGGTCCATGTACACAATGGAATATTAGCCATGGAAAACACTGAAGCACTGCTCTTTGAGGCACCATAGATGAGCCTGGAGATAATCACAAAACATGAAGTAGGTCGGAAAGCAAAAGAACTATAGCCTATATTATCACTTATGGCATTATCTAATAACTGACACAGATGAAAATATTTCCAAAGAGAAAGACACTCACAGGCTGAGAGAACAAACTATGCTCATCTAAAAGGAAAGGAGGGGGGAAATTGAGAAATGAAGGTTAGTGTTACTATACATATACAAATACATATTATATGCATGTATCAAAAAGACCGAACATATAGCAAGAGAGGTCGACGGAACACTGTAATATTTTACATGGGAAGAGGATCTGTACATTAATAGACATACATAATGTACAAATGAACCAGATTGTGTACACCTAGGACAAACTATATTCTAAACTTTACCCAGATTAAAAAAAAGTTTAAAAACCAAGAAGAAGGAATGAGACCTAAACTTATGGGGATTTCTCCTGGCAAATTCCATTCCAATTTACAACCTAGGACAATGACTTCCAGAAAGGCTCTGCTGCCCTAGCACCCAGAATGGGGAATGGAGAAATGCTACCTCCTTGTGGCCGTTTCCCACAACAGCAGCTTTGAACCCACTGCAAAAGGTCACTAAATTTTCACCAACTTGCAGTTCTGTAAATGACACCTGACCTCCAGAAACTTTCTGGGGTCAAAAATCGACCACAAAATTCAGAAGAGGGCAACCTTCGAAGAAGACAATTTCAAGAGCTATATTGTACTCACGGTTTTTTCTTTTAAGAGAAAAGAAAAAGACGTAGGAATATGATGGATTTTAAAAATTTTAATGACATGCATACCTATATTACAAAAACCTATCAGCTCACAGCAGTCAGAATGGCCATTAGGAAAAAATGCTGCAAAAAATAAACGGTGAAGGGAGAGTGGAGAAATGCGTACCCTCGGTTGTAAGGGGGGGCATGTAAAGAGCCACTAAAGAAAACACAATGTAGGTGCTTTGAAAAGGGAGACATTTGAGCTACCAGTCAATCAATCACAACCACTGCTGGGCCTATCACCTGAGAAAATGAGAATCAAAAAGTCACAGGTTGGCAAACCTGTACGCCAGCAAGATTTACCATAGCCAGCACTTGGAAGCAATGAAAATGTCCATCAACCGAGGAACGCACCAAGAAGAAGTGGTCCACGTACACAATGGAATATTACTCTAATAATAAGTATAAATTAAATTTAAAAACAAACAAAAGCAAGGAGACATCAACATTTGTGGGTTTACCCGGGCACATTGCACTCTAATTTATAACCGAAGAACACCCCTGGCCGGTAGGTCTGTTTCCCTAGTACCAGCATGGGGAACGTAGAAAGGCTGCCGCTCTCTGGCTGTTACCTGCAAAAGCAGGTTTAAAGCCTGAGCTAATGGTCACTTCATATGAACAAGTACTGCAGGGCTGTAAATGAAACCTGCCCTCAAAATGTCTTGAGGGAGATAATGGCCAAAATATTTCCAATGGTGACACATACTTTAAGAAAACACTTTGAAGAAATAAGCTCTAATCACAGCTGGAAAAACAAAAAGGACATGTCTTAAAGCTCAATTTCAACGCATTATGAGACACATGCAAATTCAACCACAAAGAGGTATCAGCTCACACCACTCAGAATAACCATCAGCAAAAACTGCAAAGAATAAATGCTGAAGGTGCTGGGAAGAAATACATACCCTCCACTTTAAGTGGGACGTAACCTGGAAAGAGCCACTAAGGAGAACAGAATAGAGGTGCCTTTAAAGGTAAACATTGAGCTACCTATGATCCAGCAGACCTATTCCTGGACCTATAAACTAAGAAGACAGAATTGGAAGGACACAGGCACGCAAATCTGCATCGCATAGTATTACAGTAGCCAAGATATGGAAGTAACCAAAAAGTCCACCGACAGATGGGTGGACAGAGAAGAACTGCTACCTGTACAGATGGAATATGAGCTAGTGAAAAAATGAAACAGTGCCATTTGCAGCACCATAGAGGAGTCTAGAAGTAATCACGCAACTTGGAGTAAGTGAGAAAGCGAAAGACACATGTCCTATCATATCACATATAGGTGTTACCTAAAAGATGTTACAAACAAAGACATTTCCACAGAGAAACACTATCATAGATTCATTACAAAAACTTATGGTTCACCAAATGGAAAGGTGTGAGGATTGGATACCTCACCATATTGAGGTTAACAGAGAGATACAAACACATGTGGAATATATAATCACCAAAGACGTACGCAATACCAAGAGAAGACTACTCAACATTGTGTCATAACCTACATGGGAAAAGGATCCGAAGAAGACTAGATATATGCATATGTGTGAAAGTACCACATCTCGCACTCCTGGAACAAACAAAACATTGTAATCAAGTTGGCTGTGATAAAAAATAAAAATTAAGTTAAAAATACCAACAAGAAGTAATGAGACATAAATAAAAGGGCTTTTTCCTCGCACATTCCATTCTAATTTACAACCTAGAACACCACTTCCAGTAAGGCTCTGTTGCCCTAGTAACCAGATTTGGTAAAGGAGAAATGCTGCCGCCTTGTGGCCGATTCCCGCAAGAGCAGCTTTTAACCCACAGCTAATGGTCACTTACCATTCACAAAGACTCAGGGCTGTAAAGGACAACTGCCCTGAAAATTGTGCTGAGGTAGGGAATGGAGAAAAAGAATTCAAAACAGGCAAAATTTTCACGAAAATAGTATGAAGAGGTAAGTTTTACTCACTCTCTTTTTAAAGAAAGGAAAATGGATAAAAGCTCCACCTCAGGAAGTATTAGACTCATGCAATCTAATCTACAAAAAGTTTTCAACTCACACCAGTCGACTGACCATTGGCAAAAAGTCTACAAGCAATAAATGCTGAAGAGGTTTTAGAGAACTGTGTACCCTCTAGCTGCTGGTGAGATGTAAAAGGGTTAAACGCTAATAATGAGAACAGAAAGGAGCTGCGTTGAAAAGGAAAAATTGAGGTACCATTCAATCCAGCAGGCGCACCAATGGGCCTCTCACCGGAGAAGACCAGAATGAAGAAGACCCGGGCTGCAAAAGCTGCAGTGCAGCCTTATTCACAATAGACAAGACAGTGAAGCAACCAAAATGTCCATCAACAGATGAAAGGATAAAGAAGTGGTCCCTGTACACAATGAATACTAGCCATGGAAAACAATGAAACACTGCTCTTTGAGGCACCATAGATGATCTTGGAGATAATCACAGAACATGAGGTAAGTCGGAAAGCAAAAGTCCTATATCCTATGATATCACTTATAGGCGTTATCTAATAACTGACACAAATGAACATATTTCCACAGAGAAAGTCAATCACAGACTTATTAAAAAAAACTATGCTTATCTAAAAGGAAAGGTGGGGGGAATGGACAAATGAAGATTAGTGTTACCATATGTATAAAATACATATTATATACATATATCAAAAAGACCGACCGTAGAGCAAGGAAGGTTTACGGAACACTCTGTAATAATTTACACGGGAAGAGGATCTCTACATAAATAGGTGTATAGAATATGTAGATGAACCAGAGTGTGTACACCTTGGACAAGCAACATTCTAACCATTACCCCAATTGAAAACAATTAAAACAACGAACTAGGAGTAATGAGACATCAGCTTATGGGGGCTTTTCCTGGCACATTCCATTCAAATTTACAACCCATGCAAACGACTTCCAGAACGGCTCTGCTGCCCTAGTACCCAGATTTGGGAATGGAGAAATGCTGCATACTTGTGGCCGTTTCCCACAACAGCAGCTTTCAACCCACTGCAAAAGGTCACTAAATATTCACCAATTGCAGTGCTGTAAATGACACCTGCCCTCCAAAAAATACTGAGGTCGGAAATCGACCAAAAACTTCTAGAGTGCAACCTTCCAAAAAGAAAATTTGAAGAGGTATATTATACTCCCACTTTTTTTCTTTTTTCTTTGAACAGAAAAGAAAAAGGCGTGGAAAAATGATGAATTGTAGGAATTTTTACAGACATGTAAACCCAAATTACAAAAACCTATCAGCTCACACCAGTCAGAATGGCCATCAACAAAAACGCTGCAAACAAGAAATGCTGACGTGATTGTGGAGAAATGCGTACCCTCGATTCTAAGGGGGACGTGGTAAGAGCCACTAATGCAAGCACAATTGAGGTGCCTTGAAAAGGTAAACGTTGAGCTACCATACCAGTCAATCAATCATACCCACTGCTGGGCCTATCACCTGAGAAAATGAAAACCCAAAATCACAGGCTGGCAATCCTGCACTCCAGCAATATTTACCATAGGCAACACTTGGAAGCAACGAAAATGTCCATCAACAGAGGAATGCACCAAGAAGTGGTCCATGTACACAATGGAATATTAGCCATGGAAAACACTGAAGCACTGCTCTTTGAGGCACCATAGATGAGCCTGGAGATAATCACAAACCATGAAGTAGGTCGGAAAGCAAAAGAACTATAGCCTATATTATCACTTATGGCATTATCTAATAACTGACACAGATGAAAATATTTCCAAAGAGAAAGACACTCACAGGCTGAGAGAACAAACTATGCTCATCTAAAAGGAAAGGAGGGGGGAAATTGAGAAATGAAGGTTAGTGTTACTATACATATACAAATACATATTATATGCATGTATCAAAAAGACCGAACATATAGCAAGAGAGGTCGACGGAACACTGTAATATTTTACATGGGAAGAGGATCTGTACATTAATAGACATACATAATGTACAAATGAACCAGATTGTGTACACCTAGGACAAACTATATTCTAAACTTTACCCAGATTAAAAAAAAGTTTAAAAACCAAGAAGAAGGAATGAGACCTAAACTTATGGGGATTTCTCCTGGCAAATTCCATTCCAATTTACAACCTAGGACAATGACTTCCAGAAAGGCTCTGCTGCCCTAGCACCCAGAATGGGGAATGGAGAAATGCTACCTCCTTGTGGCCGTTTCCCACAACAGCAGCTTTGAACCCACTGCAAAAGGTCACTAAATTTTCACCAACTTGCAGTTCTGTAAATGACACCTGACCTCCAGAAACTTTCTGGGGTCAAAAATCGACCACAAAATTCAGAAGAGGGCAACCTTCGAAGAAGACAATTTCAAGAGCTATATTGTACTCACGGTTTTTTCTTTTAAGAGAAAAGAAAAAGACGTAGGAATATGATGGATTTTAAAAATTTTAATGACATGCATACCTATATTACAAAAACCTATCAGCTCACAGCAGTCAGAATGGCCATTAGGAAAAAATGCTGCAAAAAATAAACGGTGAAGGGAGAGTGGAGAAATGCGTACCCTCGGTTGTAAGGGGGGGCATGTAAAGAGCCACTAAAGAAAACACAATGTAGGTGCTTTGAAAAGGGAGACATTTGAGCTACCAGTCAATCAATCACAACCACTGCTGGGCCTATCACCTGAGAAAATGAGAATCAAAAAGTCACAGGCTGGCAAACCTGTACGCCAGCAAGATTTACCATAGCCAGCACTTGGAAGCAATGAAAATGTCCATCAACCGAGGAACGCACCAAGAAGAAGTGGTCCACGTACACAATGGAATATTACTCTAATAATAAATATAAATTAAATTTAAAAACAAACAAAAGCAAGGAGACATCAACATTTGTGGGTTTACCCGGGCACATCGCACTCTAATTTATAACCGAAGAACACCCCTGGCCGGTAGGTCTGTTTCCCTAGTACCAGCATGGGGAACGTAGAAAGGCTGCCGCTCTCTGGCTGTTACCTGCAAAAGCAGGTTTAAAGCCTGAGCTAATGGTCACTTCATATGAACAAGTACTGCAGGGCTGTAAATGAAACCTGCCCTCAAAATGTCTTGAGGGAGATAATGGCCAAAATATTTCCAATGGTGACACATACTTTAAGAAAACACTTTGAAGAAATAAGCTCTAATCACAGCTGGAAAAACAAAAAGGACATGTCTTAAAGCTCAATTTCAACGCATTATGAGACACATGCAAATTCAACCACAAAGAGGTATCAGCTCACACCACTCAGAATAACCATCAGCAAAAACTGCAAAGAATAAATGCTGAAGGTGCTGGGAAGAAATACATACCCTCCACTTTAAGTGGGACGTAACCTGGAAAGAGCCACTAAGGAGAACAGAATAGAGGTGCCTTTAAAGGTAAACTTTGAGCTACCTATGATCCAGCAGACCTATTCCTGGACCTATAAACTAAGAAGACAGAATTGGAAGGACACAGGCACGCAAATCTGCATCGCATAGTATTACAGTAGCCAAGATATGGAAGTAACCAAAAAGTCCACCGACAGATGGGTGGACAGAGAAGAACTGCTACCTGTACAGATGGAATATGAGCTAGTGAAAAAATGAAACAGTGCCATTTGCAGCACCATAGAGGAGTCTAGAAGTAATCACGCAACTTGGAGTAAGTGAGAAAGCGAAAGACACATGTCCTATCATATCACATATAGGTGTTACCTAAAAGATGTTACAAACAAAGACATTTCCACAGAGAAACACTATCATAGATTCATTACAAAAACTTATGGTTCACCAAATGGAAAGGTGTGAGGATTGGATACCTCACCATATTGAGGTTAACAGAGAGATACAAACACATGTGGAATATATAATCACCAAAGACGTACGCAATACCAAGAGAAGACTACTCAACATTGTGTCATAACCTACATGGGAAAAGGATCCGAAGAAGACTAGATATATGCATATGTGTGAAAGTACCACATCTCGCACTCCTGGAACAAACAAAACATTGTAATCAAGTTGGCTGTGATAAAAAATAAAAATTAAGTTAAAAATACCAACAAGAAGTAATGAGACATAAATAAAAGGGCTTTTTCCTCGCACATTCCATTCTAATTTACAACCTAGAACACCACTTCCAGTAAGGCTCTGTTGCCCTAGTAACCAGATTTGGTAAAGGAGAAATGCTGCCGCCTTGTGGCCGATTCCCGCAAGAGCAGCTTTTAACCCACAGCTAATGGTCACTTACCATTCACAAAGACTCAGGGCTGTAAAGGACAACTGCCCTGAAAATTGTGCTGAGGTAGGGAATGGAGAAAAAGAATTCAAAACAGGCAAAATTTTCACGAAGATAGTATGAAGAGGTAAGTTTTACTCACTCTCTTTTTAAAGAAAGGAAAATGGATAAAAGCTCCACCTCAGGAAGTATTAGACTCATGCAATCTAATCTACAAAAAGTTTTCAACTCACACCAGTCGACTGACCATTGGCAAAAAGTCTACAAGCAATAAATGCTGAAGAGGTTTTAGAGAACTGTGTACCCTCTAGCTGCTGGTGAGATGTAAAAGGGTTAAACGCTAATAATGAGAACAGAAAGGAGCTGCGTTGAAAAGGAAAAATTGAGGTACCATTCAATCCAGCAGGCGCACCAATGGGCCTCTCACCGGAGAAGACCAGAATGAAGAAGACCCGGGCTGCAAAAGCTGCAGTGCAGCCTTATTCACAATAGACAAGACAGTGAAGCAACCAAAATGTCCATCAACAGATGAAAGGATAAAGAAGTGGTCCCTGTACACAATGAATACTAGCCATGGAAAACAATGAAACACTGCTCTTTGAGGCACCATAGATGATCTTGGAGATAATCACAGAACATGAGGTAAGTCGGAAAGCAAAAGTCCTATATCCTATGATATCACTTATAGGCGTTATCTAATAACTGACACAAATGAACATATTTCCACAGAGAAAGTCAATCACAGACTTATTAAAAAAAACTATGCTTATCTAAAAGGAAAGGTGGGGGGAATGGACAAATGAAGATTAGTGTTACCATATGTATAAAATACATATTATATACATATATCAAAAAGACCGACCGTAGAGCAAGGAAGGTTTACGGAACACTCTGTAATAATTTACACGGGAAGAGGATCTCTACATAAATAGGTGTATAGAATATGTAGATGAACCAGAGTGTGTACACCTTGGACAAGCAACATTCTAACCATTACCCCAATTGAAAACAATTAAAACAACGAACTAGGAGTAATGAGACATCAGCTTATGGGGGCTTTTCCTGGCACATTCCATTCAAATTTACAACCCATGCAAACGACTTCCAGAACGGCTCTGCTGCCCTAGTACCCAGATTTGGGAATGGAGAAATGCTGCATACTTGTGGCCGTTTCCCACAACAGCAGCTTTCAACCCACTGCAAAAGGTCACTAAATATTCACCAATTGCAGTGCTGTAAATGACACCTGCCCTCCAAAAAATACTGAGGTCGGAAATCGACCAAAAACTTCTAGAGTGCAACCTTCCAAAAAGAAAATTTGAAGAGGTATATTATACTCCCACTTTTTTTCTTTTTTCTTTGAACAGAAAAGAAAAAGGCGTGGAAAAATGATGAATTGTAGGAATTTTTACAGACATGTAAACCCAAATTACAAAAACCTATCAGCTCACACCAGTCAGAATGGCCATCAACAAAAACGCTGCAAACAAGAAATGCTGACGTGATTGTGGAGAAATGCGTACCCTCGATTCTAAGGGGGACGTGGTAAGAGCCACTAATGCAAGCACAATTGAGGTGCCTTGAAAAGGTAAACGTTGAGCTACCATACCAGTCAATCAATCATACCCACTGCTGGGCCTATCACCTGAGAAAATGAAAACCCAAAATCACAGGCTGGCAATCCTGCACTCCAGCAATATTTACCATAGGCAACACTTGGAAGCAACGAAAATGTCCATCAACAGAGGAATGCACCAAGAAGTGGTCCATGTACACAATGGAATATTAGCCATGGAAAACACTGAAGCACTGCTCTTTGAGGCACCATAGATGAGCCTGGAGATAATCACAAACCATGAAGTAGGTCGGAAAGCAAAAGAACTATAGCCTATATTATCACTTATGGCATTATCTAATAACTGACACAGATGAAAATATTTCCAAAGAGAAAGACACTCACAGGCTGAGAGAACAAACTATGCTCATCTAAAAGGAAAGGAGGGGGGAAATTGAGAAATGAAGGTTAGTGTTACTATACATATACAAATACATATTATATGCATGTATCAAAAAGACCGAACATATAGCAAGAGAGGTCGACGGAACACTGTAATATTTTACATGGGAAGAGGATCTGTACATTAATAGACATACATAATGTACAAATGAACCAGATTGTGTACACCTAGGACAAACTATATTCTAAACTTTACCCAGATTAAAAAAAAGTTTAAAAACCAAGAAGAAGGAATGAGACCTAAACTTATGGGGATTTCTCCTGGCAAATTCCATTCCAATTTACAACCTAGGACAATGACTTCCAGAAAGGCTCTGCTGCCCTAGCACCCAGAATGGGGAATGGAGAAATGCTACCTCCTTGTGGCCGTTTCCCACAACAGCAGCTTTGAACCCACTGCAAAAGGTCACTAAATTTTCACCAACTTGCAGTTCTGTAAATGACACCTGACCTCCAGAAACTTTCTGGGGTCAAAAATCGACCACAAAATTCAGAAGAGGGCAACCTTCGAAGAAGACAATTTCAAGAGCTATATTGTACTCACGGTTTTTTCTTTTAAGAGAAAAGAAAAAGACGTAGGAATATGATGGATTTTAAAAATTTTAATGACATGCATACCTATATTACAAAAACCTATCAGCTCACAGCAGTCAGAATGGCCATTAGGAAAAAATGCTGCAAAAAATAAACGGTGAAGGGAGAGTGGAGAAATGCGTACCCTCGGTTGTAAGGGGGGGCATGTAAAGAGCCACTAAAGAAAACACAATGTAGGTGCTTTGAAAAGGGAGACATTTGAGCTACCAGTCAATCAATCACAACCACTGCTGGGCCTATCACCTGAGAAAATGAGAATCAAAAAGTCACAGGCTGGCAAACCTGTACGCCAGCAAGATTTACCATAGCCAGCACTTGGAAGCAATGAAAATGTCCATCAACCGAGGAACGCACCAAGAAGAAGTGGTCCACGTACACAATGGAATATTACTCTAATAATAAATATAAATTAAATTTAAAAACAAACAAAAGCAAGGAGACATCAACATTTGTGGGTTTACCCGGGCACATCGCACTCTAATTTATAACCGAAGAACACCCCTGGCCGGTAGGTCTGTTTCCCTAGTACCAGCATGGGGAACGTAGAAAGGCTGCCGCTCTCTGGCTGTTACCTGCAAAAGCAGGTTTAAAGCCTGAGCTAATGGTCACTTCATATGAACAAGTACTGCAGGGCTGTAAATGAAACCTGCCCTCAAAATGTCTTGAGGGAGATAATGGCCAAAATATTTCCAATGGTGACACATACTTTAAGAAAACACTTTGAAGAAATAAGCTCTAATCACAGCTGGAAAAACAAAAAGGACATGTCTTAAAGCTCAATTTCAACGCATTATGAGACACATGCAAATTCAACCACAAAGAGGTATCAGCTCACACCACTCAGAATAACCATCAGCAAAAACTGCAAAGAATAAATGCTGAAGGTGCTGGGAAGAAATACATACCCTCCACTTTAAGTGGGACGTAACCTGGAAAGAGCCACTAAGGAGAACAGAATAGAGGTGCCTTTAAAGGTAAACTTTGAGCTACCTATGATCCAGCAGACCTATTCCTGGACCTATAAACTAAGAAGACAGAATTGGAAGGACACAGGCACGCAAATCTGCATCGCATAGTATTACAGTAGCCAAGATATGGAAGTAACCAAAAAGTCCACCGACAGATGGGTGGACAGAGAAGAACTGCTACCTGTACAGATGGAATATGAGCTAGTGAAAAAATGAAACAGTGCCATTTGCAGCACCATAGAGGAGTCTAGAAGTAATCACGCAACTTGGAGTAAGTGAGAAAGCGAAAGACACATGTCCTATCATATCACATATAGGTGTTACCTAAAAGATGTTACAAACAAAGACATTTCCACAGAGAAACACTATCATAGATTCATTACAAAAACTTATGGTTCACCAAATGGAAAGGTGTGAGGATTGGATACCTCACCATATTGAGGTTAACAGAGAGATACAAACACATGTGGAATATATAATCACCAAAGACGTACGCAATACCAAGAGAAGACTACTCAACATTGTGTCATAACCTACATGGGAAAAGGATCCGAAGAAGACTAGATATATGCATATGTGTGAAAGTACCACATCTCGCACTCCTGGAACAAACAAAACATTGTAATCAAGTTGGCTGTGATAAAAAATAAAAATTAAGTTAAAAATACCAACAAGAAGTAATGAGACATAAATAAAAGGGCTTTTTCCTCGCACATTCCATTCTAATTTACAACCTAGAACACCACTTCCAGTAAGGCTCTGTTGCCCTAGTAACCAGATTTGGTAAAGGAGAAATGCTGCCGCCTTGTGGCCGATTCCCGCAAGAGCAGCTTTTAACCCACAGCTAATGGTCACTTACCATTCACAAAGACTCAGGGCTGTAAAGGACAACTGCCCTGAAAATTGTGCTGAGGTAGGGAATGGAGAAAAAGAATTCAAAACAGGCAAAATTTTCACGAAGATAGTATGAAGAGGTAAGTTTTACTCACTCTCTTTTTAAAGAAAGGAAAATGGATAAAAGCTCCACCTCAGGAAGTATTAGACTCATGCAATCTAATCTACAAAAAGTTTTCAACTCACACCAGTCGACTGACCATTGGCAAAAAGTCTACAAGCAATAAATGCTGAAGAGGTTTTAGAGAACTGTGTACCCTCTAGCTGCTGGTGAGATGTAAAAGGGTTAAACGCTAATAATGAGAACAGAAAGGAGCTGCGTTGAAAAGGAAAAATTGAGGTACCATTCAATCCAGCAGGCGCACCAATGGGCCTCTCACCGGAGAAGACCAGAATGAAGAAGACCCGGGCTGCAAAAGCTGCAGTGCAGCCTTATTCACAATAGACAAGACAGTGAAGCAACCAAAATGTCCATCAACAGATGAAAGGATAAAGAAGTGGTCCCTGTACACAATGAATACTAGCCATGGAAAACAATGAAACACTGCTCTTTGAGGCACCATAGATGATCTTGGAGATAATCACAGAACATGAGGTAAGTCGGAAAGCAAAAGTCCTATATCCTATGATATCACTTATAGGCGTTATCTAATAACTGACACAAATGAACATATTTCCACAGAGAAAGTCAATCACAGACTTATTAAAAAAAACTATGCTTATCTAAAAGGAAAGGTGGGGGGAATGGACAAATGAAGATTAGTGTTACCATATGTATAAAATACATATTATATACATATATCAAAAAGACCGACCGTAGAGCAAGGAAGGTTTACGGAACACTCTGTAATAATTTACACGGGAAGAGGATCTCTACATAAATAGGTGTATAGAATATGTAGATGAACCAGAGTGTGTACACCTTGGACAAGCAACATTCTAACCATTACCCCAATTGAAAACAATTAAAACAACGAACTAGGAGTAATGAGACATCAGCTTATGGGGGCTTTTCCTGGCACATTCCATTCAAATTTACAACCCATGCAAACGACTTCCAGAACGGCTCTGCTGCCCTAGTACCCAGATTTGGGAATGGAGAAATGCTGCATACTTGTGGCCGTTTCCCACAACAGCAGCTTTCAACCCACTGCAAAAGGTCACTAAATATTCACCAATTGCAGTGCTGTAAATGACACCTGCCCTCCAAAAAATACTGAGGTCGGAAATCGACCAAAAACTTCTAGAGTGCAACCTTCCAAAAAGAAAATTTGAAGAGGTATATTATACTCCCACTTTTTTTCTTTTTTCTTTGAACAGAAAAGAAAAAGGCGTGGAAAAATGATGAATTGTAGGAATTTTTACAGACATGTAAACCCAAATTACAAAAACCTATCAGCTCACACCAGTCAGAATGGCCATCAACAAAAACGCTGCAAACAAGAAATGCTGACGTGATTGTGGAGAAATGCGTACCCTCGATTCTAAGGGGGACGTGGTAAGAGCCACTAATGCAAGCACAATTGAGGTGCCTTGAAAAGGTAAACGTTGAGCTACCATACCAGTCAATCAATCATACCCACTGCTGGGCCTATCACCTGAGAAAATGAAAACCCAAAATCACAGGCTGGCAATCCTGCACTCCAGCAATATTTACCATAGGCAACACTTGGAAGCAACGAAAATGTCCATCAACAGAGGAATGCACCAAGAAGTGGTCCATGTACACAATGGAATATTAGCCATGGAAAACACTGAAGCACTGCTCTTTGAGGCACCATAGATGAGCCTGGAGATAATCACAAACCATGAAGTAGGTCGGAAAGCAAAAGAACTATAGCCTATATTATCACTTATGGCATTATCTAATAACTGACACAGATGAAAATATTTCCAAAGAGAAAGACACTCACAGGCTGAGAGAACAAACTATGCTCATCTAAAAGGAAAGGAGGGGGGAAATTGAGAAATGAAGGTTAGTGTTACTATACATATACAAATACATATTATATGCATGTATCAAAAAGACCGAACATATAGCAAGAGAGGTCGACGGAACACTGTAATATTTTACATGGGAAGAGGATCTGTACATTAATAGACATACATAATGTACAAATGAACCAGATTGTGTACACCTAGGACAAACTATATTCTAAACTTTACCCAGATTAAAAAAAAGTTTAAAAACCAAGAAGAAGGAATGAGACCTAAACTTATGGGGATTTCTCCTGGCAAATTCCATTCCAATTTACAACCTAGGACAATGACTTCCAGAAAGGCTCTGCTGCCCTAGCACCCAGAATGGGGAATGGAGAAATGCTACCTCCTTGTGGCCGTTTCCCACAACAGCAGCTTTGAACCCACTGCAAAAGGTCACTAAATTTTCACCAACTTGCAGTTCTGTAAATGACACCTGACCTCCAGAAACTTTCTGGGGTCAAAAATCGACCACAAAATTCAGAAGAGGGCAACCTTCGAAGAAGACAATTTCAAGAGCTATATTGTACTCACGGTTTTTTCTTTTAAGAGAAAAGAAAAAGACGTAGGAATATGATGGATTTTAAAAATTTTAATGACATGCATACCTATATTACAAAAACCTATCAGCTCACAGCAGTCAGAATGGCCATTAGGAAAAAATGCTGCAAAAAATAAACGGTGAAGGGAGAGTGGAGAAATGCGTACCCTCGGTTGTAAGGGGGGGCATGTAAAGAGCCACTAAAGAAAACACAATGTAGGTGCTTTGAAAAGGGAGACATTTGAGCTACCAGTCAATCAATCACAACCACTGCTGGGCCTATCACCTGAGAAAATGAGAATCAAAAAGTCACAGGCTGGCAAACCTGTACGCCAGCAAGATTTACCATAGCCAGCACTTGGAAGCAATGAAAATGTCCATCAACCCAGGAACGCACCAAGAAGAAGTGGTCCACGTACACAATGGAATATTACTCTAATAATAAATATAAATTAAATTTAAAAACAAACAAAAGCAAGGAGACATCAACATTTGTGGGTTTACCCGGGCACATTGCACTCTAATTTATAACCGAAGAACACCCCTGGCCGGTAGGTCTGTTTCCCTAGTACCAGCATGGGGAACGTAGAAAGGCTGCCGCTCTCTGGCTGTTACCTGCAAAAGCAGGTTTAAAGCCTGAGCTAATGGTCACTTCATATGAACAAGTACTGCAGGGCTGTAAATGAAACCTGCCCTCAAAATGTCTTGAGGGAGATAATGGCCAAAATATTTCCAATGGTGACACATACTTTAAGAAAACACTTTGAAGAAATAAGCTCTAATCACAGCTGGAAAAACAAAAAGGACATGTCTTAAAGCTCAATTTCAACGCATTATGAGACACATGCAAATTCAACCACAAAGAGGTATCAGCTCACACCACTCAGAATAACCATCAGCAAAAACTGCAAAGAATAAATGCTGAAGGTGCTGGGAAGAAATACATACCCTCCACTTTAAGTGGGACGTAACCTGGAAAGAGCCACTAAGGAGAACAGAATAGAGGTGCCTTTAAAGGTAAACTTTGAGCTACCTATGATCCAGCAGACCTATTCCTGGACCTATAAACTAAGAAGACAGAATTGGAAGGACACAGGCACGCAAATCTGCATCGCATAGTATTACAGTAGCCAAGATATGGAAGTAACCAAAAAGTCCACCGACAGATGGGTGGACAGAGAAGAACTGCTACCTGTACAGATGGAATATGAGCTAGTGAAAAAATGAAACAGTGCCATTTGCAGCACCATAGAGGAGTCTAGAAGTAATCACGCAACTTGGAGTAAGTGAGAAAGCGAAAGACACATGTCCTATCATATCACATATAGGTGTTACCTAAAAGATGTTACAAACAAAGACATTTCCACAGAGAAACACTATCATAGATTCATTACAAAAACTTATGGTTCACCAAATGGAAAGGTGTGAGGATTGGATACCTCACCATATTGAGGTTAACAGAGAGATACAAACACATGTGGAATATATAATCACCAAAGACGTACGCAATACCAAGAGAAGACTACTCAACATTGTGTCATAACCTACATGGGAAAAGGATCCGAAGAAGACTAGATATATGCATATGTGTGAAAGTACCACATCTCGCACTCCTGGAACAAACAAAACATTGTAATCAAGTTGGCTGTGATAAAAAATAAAAATTAAGTTAAAAATACCAACAAGAAGTAATGAGACATAAATAAAAGGGCTTTTTCCTCGCACATTCCATTCTAATTTACAACCTAGAACACCACTTCCAGTAAGGCTCTGTTGCCCTAGTAACCAGATTTGGTAAAGGAGAAATGCTGCCGCCTTGTGGCCGATTCCCGCAAGAGCAGCTTTTAACCCACAGCTAATGGTCACTTACCATTCACAAAGACTCAGGGCTGTAAAGGACAACTGCCCTGAAAATTGTGCTGAGGTAGGGAATGGAGAAAAAGAATTCAAAACAGGCAAAATTTTCACGAAGATAGTATGAAGAGGTAAGTTTTACTCACTCTCTTTTTAAAGAAAGGAAAATGGATAAAAGCTCCACCTCAGGAAGTATTAGACTCATGCAATCTAATCTACAAAAAGTTTTCAACTCACACCAGTCGACTGACCATTGGCAAAAAGTCTACAAGCAATAAATGCTGAAGAGGTTTTAGAGAACTGTGTACCCTCTAGCTGCTGGTGAGATGTAAAAGGGTTAAACGCTAATAATGAGAACAGAAAGGAGCTGCGTTGAAAAGGAAAAATTGAGGTACCATTCAATCCAGCAGGCGCACCAATGGGCCTCTCACCGGAGAAGACCAGAATGAAGAAGACCCGGGCTGCAAAAGCTGCAGTGCAGCCTTATTCACAATAGACAAGACAGTGAAGCAACCAAAATGTCCATCAACAGATGAAAGGATAAAGAAGTGGTCCCTGTACACAATGAATACTAGCCATGGAAAACAATGAAACACTGCTCTTTGAGGCACCATAGATGATCTTGGAGATAATCACAGAACATGAGGTAAGTCGGAAAGCAAAAGTCCTATATCCTATGATATCACTTATAGGCGTTATCTAATAACTGACACAAATGAACATATTTCCACAGAGAAAGTCAATCACAGACTTATTAAAAAAAACTATGCTTATCTAAAAGGAAAGGTGGGGGGAATGGACAAATGAAGATTAGTGTTACCATATGTATAAAATACATATTATATACATATATCAAAAAGACCGACCGTAGAGCAAGGAAGGTTTACGGAACACTCTGTAATAATTTACACGGGAAGAGGATCTCTACATAAATAGGTGTATAGAATATGTAGATGAACCAGAGTGTGTACACCTTGGACAAGCAACATTCTAACCATTACCCCAATTGAAAACAATTAAAACAACGAACTAGGAGTAATGAGACATCAGCTTATGGGGGCTTTTCCTGGCACATTCCATTCAAATTTACAACCCATGCAAACGACTTCCAGAACGGCTCTGCTGCCCTAGTACCCAGATTTGGGAATGGAGAAATGCTGCATACTTGTGGCCGTTTCCCACAACAGCAGCTTTCAACCCACTGCAAAAGGTCACTAAATATTCACCAATTGCAGTGCTGTAAATGACACCTGCCCTCCAAAAAATACTGAGGTCGGAAATCGACCAAAAACTTCTAGAGTGCAACCTTCCAAAAAGAAAATTTGAAGAGGTATATTATACTCCCACTTTTTTTCTTTTTTCTTTGAACAGAAAAGAAAAAGGCGTGGAAAAATGATGAATTGTAGGAATTTTTACAGACATGTAAACCCAAATTACAAAAACCTATCAGCTCACACCAGTCAGAATGGCCATCAACAAAAACGCTGCAAACAAGAAATGCTGACGTGATTGTGGAGAAATGCGTACCCTCGATTCTAAGGGGGACGTGGTAAGAGCCACTAATGCAAGCACAATTGAGGTGCCTTGAAAAGGTAAACGTTGAGCTACCATACCAGTCAATCAATCATACCCACTGCTGGGCCTATCACCTGAGAAAATGAAAACCCAAAATCACAGGCTGGCAATCCTGCACTCCAGCAATATTTACCATAGGCAACACTTGGAAGCAACGAAAATGTCCATCAACAGAGGAATGCACCAAGAAGTGGTCCATGTACACAATGGAATATTAGCCATGGAAAACACTGAAGCACTGCTCTTTGAGGCACCATAGATGAGCCTGGAGATAATCACAAAACATGAAGTAGGTCGGAAAGCAAAAGAACTATAGCCTATATTATCACTTATGGCATTATCTAATAACTGACACAGATGAAAATATTTCCAAAGAGAAAGACACTCACAGGCTGAGAGAACAAACTATGCTCATCTAAAAGGAAAGGAGGGGGGAAATTGAGAAATGAAGGTTAGTGTTACTATACATATACAAATACATATTATATGCATGTATCAAAAAGACCGAACATATAGCAAGAGAGGTCGACGGAACACTGTAATATTTTACATGGGAAGAGGATCTGTACATTAATAGACATACATAATGTACAAATGAACCAGATTGTGTACACCTAGGACAAACTATATTCTAAACTTTACCCAGATTAAAAAAAAGTTTAAAAACCAAGAAGAAGGAATGAGACCTAAACTTATGGGGATTTCTCCTGGCAAATTCCATTCCAATTTACAACCTAGGACAATGACTTCCAGAAAGGCTCTGCTGCCCTAGCACCCAGAATGGGGAATGGAGAAATGCTACCTCCTTGTGGCCGTTTCCCACAACAGCAGCTTTGAACCCACTGCAAAAGGTCACTAAATTTTCACCAACTTGCAGTTCTGTAAATGACACCTGACCTCCAGAAACTTTCTGGGGTCAAAAATCGACCACAAAATTCAGAAGAGGGCAACCTTCGAAGAAGACAATTTCAAGAGCTATATTGTACTCACGGTTTTTTCTTTTAAGAGAAAAGAAAAAGACGTAGGAATATGATGGATTTTAAAAATTTTAATGACATGCATACCTATATTACAAAAACCTATCAGCTCACAGCAGTCAGAATGGCCATTAGGAAAAAATGCTGCAAAAAATAAACGGTGAAGGGAGAGTGGAGAAATGCGTACCCTCGGTTGTAAGGGGGGGCATGTAAAGAGCCACTAAAGAAAACACAATGTAGGTGCTTTGAAAAGGGAGACATTTGAGCTACCAGTCAATCAATCACAACCACTGCTGGGCCTATCACCTGAGAAAATGAGAATCAAAAAGTCACAGGCTGGCAAACCTGTACGCCAGCAAGATTTACCATAGCCAGCACTTGGAAGCAATGAAAATGTCCATCAACCCAGGAACGCACCAAGAAGAAGTGGTCCACGTACACAATGGAATATTACTCTAATAATAAATATAAATTAAATTTAAAAACAAACAAAAGCAAGGAGACATCAACATTTGTGGGTTTACCCGGGCACATTGCACTCTAATTTATAACCGAAGAACACCCCTGGCCGGTAGGTCTGTTTCCCTAGTACCAGCATGGGGAACGTAGAAAGGCTGCCGCTCTCTGGCTGTTACCTGCAAAAGCAGGTTTAAAGCCTGAGCTAATGGTCACTTCATATGAACAAGTACTGCAGGGCTGTAAATGAAACCTGCCCTCAAAATGTCTTGAGGGAGATAATGGCCAAAATATTTCCAATGGTGACACATACTTTAAGAAAACACTTTGAAGAAATAAGCTCTAATCACAGCTGGAAAAACAAAAAGGACATGTCTTAAAGCTCAATTTCAACGCATTATGAGACACATGCAAATTCAACCACAAAGAGGTATCAGCTCACACCACTCAGAATAACCATCAGCAAAAACTGCAAAGAATAAATGCTGAAGGTGCTGGGAAGAAATACATACCCTCCACTTTAAGTGGGACGTAACCTGGAAAGAGCCACTAAGGAGAACAGAATAGAGGTGCCTTTAAAGGTAAACATTGAGCTACCTATGATCCAGCAGACCTATTCCTGGACCTATAAACTAAGAAGACAGAATTGGAAGGACACAGGCACGCAAATCTGCATCGCATAGTATTACAGTAGCCAAGATATGGAAGTAACCAAAAAGTCCACCGACAGATGGGTGGACAGAGAAGAACTGCTACCTGTACAGATGGAATATGAGCTAGTGAAAAAATGAAACAGTGCCATTTGCAGCACCATAGAGGAGTCTAGAAGTAATCACGCAACTTGGAGTAAGTGAGAAAGCGAAAGACACATGTCCTATCATATCACATATAGGTGTTACCTAAAAGATGTTACAAACAAAGACATTTCCACAGAGAAACACTATCATAGATTCATTACAAAAACTTATGGTTCACCAAATGGAAAGGTGTGAGGATTGGATACCTCACCATATTGAGGTTAACAGAGAGATACAAACACATGTGGAATATATAATCACCAAAGACGTACGCAATACCAAGAGAAGACTACTCAACATTGTGTCATAACCTACATGGGAAAAGGATCCGAAGAAGACTAGATATATGCATATGTGTGAAAGTACCACATCTCGCACTCCTGGAACAAACAAAACATTGTAATCAAGTTGGCTGTGATAAAAAATAAAAATTAAGTTAAAAATACCAACAAGAAGTAATGAGACATAAATAAAAGGGCTTTTTCCTCGCACATTCCATTCTAATTTACAACCTAGAACACCACTTCCAGTAAGGCTCTGTTGCCCTAGTAACCAGATTTGGTAAAGGAGAAATGCTGCCGCCTTGTGGCCGATTCCCGCAAGAGCAGCTTTTAACCCACAGCTAATGGTCACTTACCATTCACAAAGACTCAGGGCTGTAAAGGACAACTGCCCTGAAAATTGTGCTGAGGTAGGGAATGGAGAAAAAGAATTCAAAACAGGCAAAATTTTCACGAAGATAGTATGAAGAGGTAAGTTTTACTCACTCTCTTTTTAAAGAAAGGAAAATGGATAAAAGCTCCACCTCAGGAAGTATTAGACTCATGCAATCTAATCTACAAAAAGTTTTCAACTCACACCAGTCGACTGACCATTGGCAAAAAGTCTACAAGCAATAAATGCTGAAGAGGTTTTAGAGAACTGTGTACCCTCTAGCTGCTGGTGAGATGTAAAAGGGTTAAACGCTAATAATGAGAACAGAAAGGAGCTGCGTTGAAAAGGAAAAATTGAGGTACCATTCAATCCAGCAGGCGCACCAATGGGCCTCTCACCGGAGAAGACCAGAATGAAGAAGACCCGGGCTGCAAAAGCTGCAGTGCAGCCTTATTCACAATAGACAAGACAGTGAAGCAACCAAAATGTCCATCAACAGATGAAAGGATAAAGAAGTGGTCCCTGTACACAATGAATACTAGCCATGGAAAACAATGAAACACTGCTCTTTGAGGCACCATAGATGATCTTGGAGATAATCACAGAACATGAGGTAAGTCGGAAAGCAAAAGTCCTATATCCTATGATATCACTTATAGGCGTTATCTAATAACTGACACAAATGAACATATTTCCACAGAGAAAGTCAATCACAGACTTATTAAAAAAAACTATGCTTATCTAAAAGGAAAGGTGGGGGGAATGGACAAATGAAGATTAGTGTTACCATATGTATAAAATACATATTATATACATATATCAAAAAGACCGACCGTAGAGCAAGGAAGGTTTACGGAACACTCTGTAATAATTTACAACGGGAAGAGGATCTCTACATAAATAGGTGTATAGAATATGTAGATGAACCAGAGTGTGTACACCTTGGACAAGCAACATTCTAACCATTACCCCAATTGAAAACAATTAAAACAACGAACTAGGAGTAATGAGACATCAGCTTATGGGGGCTTTTCCTGGCACATTCCATTCAAATTTACAACCCATGCAAACGACTTCCAGAACGGCTCTGCTGCCCTAGTACCCAGATTTGGGAATGGAGAAATGCTGCATACTTGTGGCCGTTTCCCACAACAGCAGCTTTCAACCCACTGCAAAAGGTCACTAAATATTCACCAATTGCAGTGCTGTAAATGACACCTGCCCTCCAAAAAATACTGAGGTCGGAAATCGACCAAAAACTTCTAGAGTGCAACCTTCCAAAAAGAAAATTTGAAGAGGTATATTATACTCCCACTTTTTTTCTTTTTTCTTTGAACAGAAAAGAAAAAGGCGTGGAAAAATGATGAATTGTAGGAATTTTTACAGACATGTAAACCCAAATTACAAAAACCTATCAGCTCACACCAGTCAGAATGGCCATCAACAAAAACGCTGCAAACAAGAAATGCTGACGTGATTGTGGAGAAATGCGTACCCTCGATTCTAAGGGGGACGTGGTAAGAGCCACTAATGCAAGCACAATTGAGGTGCCTTGAAAAGGTAAACGTTGAGCTACCATACCAGTCAATCAATCATACCCACTGCTGGGCCTATCACCTGAGAAAATGAAAACCCAAAATCACAGGCTGGCAAACCTGCACTCCAGCAATATTTACCATAGGCAACACTTGGAAGCAACGAAAATGTCCATCAACAGAGGAATGCACCAAGAAGTGGTCCATGTACACAATGGAATATTAGCCATGGAAAACACTGAAGCACTGCTCTTTGAGGCACCATAGATGAGCCTGGAGATAATCACAAAACATGAAGTAGGTCGGAAAGCAAAAGAACTATAGCCTATATTATCACTTATGGCATTATCTAATAACTGACACAGATGAAAATATTTCCAAAGAGAAAGACACTCACAGGCTGAGAGAACAAACTATGCTCATCTAAAAGGAAAGGAGGGGGGAAATTGAGAAATGAAGGTTAGTGTTACTATACATATACAAATACATATTATATGCATGTATCAAAAAGACCGAACATATAGCAAGAGAGGTCGACGGAACACTGTAATATTTTACATGGGAAGAGGATCTGTACATTAATAGACATACATAATGTACAAATGAACCAGATTGTGTACACCTAGGACAAACTATATTCTAAACTTTACCCAGATTAAAAAAAAGTTTAAAAACCAAGAAGAAGGAATGATACCTAAACTTATGGGGATTTCTCCTGGCAAATTCCATTCCAATTTACAACCTAGGACAATGACTTCCAGAAAGGCTCTGCTGCCCTAGCACCCAGAATGGGGAATGGAGAAATGCTACCTCCTTGTGGCCGTTTCCCACAACAGCAGCTTTGAACCCACTGCAAAAGGTCACTAAATTTTCACCAACTTGCAGTTCTGTAAATGACGCCTGACCTCCAGAAACTTTCTGGGGTCAAAAATCGACCACAAAATTCAGAAGAGGGCAACCTTCGAAGAAGACAATTTCAAGAGCTATATTGTACTCACGGTTTTTTCTTTTAAGAGAAAAGAAAAAGACGTAGGAATATGATGGATTTTAAAAATTTTAATGACATGCATACCTATATTACAAAAACCTATCAGCTCACAGCAGTCAGAATGGCCATTAGGAAAAAATGCTGCAAAAAATAAACGGTGAAGGGAGAGTGGGGAAATGCGTACCCTCGGTTGTAAGGGGGGGCATGTAAAGAGCCACTAAAGAAAACACAATGTAGGTGCTTTGAAAAGGGAGACATTTGAGCTACCAGTCAATCAATCACAACCACTGCTGGGCCTATCACCTGAGAAAATGAGAATCAAAAAGTCACAGGCTGGCAAACCTGTACGCCAGCAAGATTTACCATAGCCAGCACTTGGAAGCAATGAAAATGTCCATCAACCGAGGAACGCACCAAGAAGAAGTGGTCCACGTACACAATGGAATATTACTCTAATAATAAATATAAATTAAATTTAAAAACAAACAAAAGCAAGGAGACATCAACATTTGTGGGTTTACCCGGGCACATTGCACTCTAATTTATAACCGAAGAACACCCCTGGCCGGTAGGTCTGTTTCCCTAGTACCAGCATGGGGAACGTAGAAAGGCTGCCGCTCTCTGGCTGTTACCTGCAAAAGCAGGTTTAAAGCCTGAGCTAATGGTCACTTCATATGAACAAGTACTGCAGGGCTGTAAATGAAACCTGCCCTCAAAATGTCTTGAGGGAGATAATGGCCAAAATATTTCCAATGGTGACACATACTTTAAGAAAACACTTTGAAGAAATAAGCTCTAATCACAGCTGGAAAAACAAAAAGGACATGTCTTAAAGCTCAATTTCAACGCATTATGAGACACATGCAAATTCAACCACAAAGAGGTATCAGCTCACACCACTCAGAATAACCATCAGCAAAAACTGCAAAGAATAAATGCTGAAGGTGCTGGGAAGAAATACATACCCTCCACTTTAAGTGGGACGTAACCTGGAAAGAGCCACTAAGGAGAACAGAATAGAGGTGCCTTTAAAGGTAAACTTTGAGCTACCTATGATCCAGCAGACCTATTCCTGGACCTATAAACTAAGAAGACAGAATTGGAAGGACACAGGCACGCAAATCTGCATCGCATAGTATTACAGTAGCCAAGATATGGAAGTAACCAAAAAGTCCACCGACAGATGGGTGGACAGAGAAGAACTGCTACCTGTACAGATGGAATATGAGCTAGTGAAAAAATGAAACAGTGCCATTTGCAGCACCATAGAGGAGTCTAGAAGTAATCACGCAACTTGGAGTAAGTGAGAAAGCGAAAGACACATGTCCTATCATATCACATATAGGTGTTACCTAAAAGATGTTACAAACAAAGACATTTCCACAGAGAAACACTATCATAGATTCATTACAAAAACTTATGGTTCACCAAATGGAAAGGTGTGAGGATTGGATACCTCACCATATTGAGGTTAACAGAGAGATACAAACACATGTGGAATATATAATCACCAAAGACGTACGCAATACCAAGAGAAGACTACTCAACATTGTGTCATAACCTACATGGGAAAAGGATCCGAAGAAGACTAGATATATGCATATGTGTGAAAGTACCACATCTCGCACTCCTGGAACAAACAAAACATTGTAATCAAGTTGGCTGTGATAAAAAATAAAAATTAAGTTAAAAATACCAACAAGAAGTAATGAGACATAAATAAAAGGGCTTTTTCCTCGCACATTCCATTCTAATTTACAACCTAGAACACCACTTCCAGTAAGGCTCTGTTGCCCTAGTAACCAGATTTGGTAAAGGAGAAATGCTGCCGCCTTGTGGCCGATTCCCGCAAGAGCAGCTTTTAACCCACAGCTAATGGTCACTTACCATTCACAAAGACTCAGGGCTGTAAAGGACAACTGCCCTGAAAATTGTGCTGAGGTAGGGAATGGAGAAAAAGAATTCAAAACAGGCAAAATTTTCACGAAGATAGTATGAAGAGGTAAGTTTTACTCACTCTCTTTTTAAAGAAAGGAAAATGGATAAAAGCTCCACCTCAGGAAGTATTAGACTCATGCAATCTAATCTACAAAAAGTTTTCAACTCACACCAGTCGACTGACCATTGGCAAAAAGTCTACAAGCAATAAATGCTGAAGAGGTTTTAGAGAACTGTGTACCCTCTAGCTGCTGGTGAGATGTAAAAGGGTTAAACGCTAATAATGAGAACAGAAAGGAGCTGCGTTGAAAAGGAAAAATTGAGGTACCATTCAATCCAGCAGGCGCACCAATGGGCCTCTCACCGGAGAAGACCAGAATGAAGAAGACCCGGGCTGCAAAAGCTGCAGTGCAGCCTTATTCACAATAGACAAGACAGTGAAGCAACCAAAATGTCCATCAACAGATGAAAGGATAAAGAAGTGGTCCCTGTACACAATGAATACTAGCCATGGAAAACAATGAAACACTGCTCTTTGAGGCACCATAGATGATCTTGGAGATAATCACAGAACATGAGGTAAGTCGGAAAGCAAAAGTCCTATATCCTATGATATCACTTATAGGCGTTATCTAATAACTGACACAAATGAACATATTTCCACAGAGAAAGTCAATCACAGACTTATTAAAAAAAACTATGCTTATCTAAAAGGAAAGGTGGGGGGAATGGACAAATGAAGATTAGTGTTACCATATGTATAAAATACATATTATATACATATATCAAAAAGACCGACCGTAGAGCAAGGAAGGTTTACGGAACACTCTGTAATAATTTACAACGGGAAGAGGATCTCTACATAAATAGGTGTATAGAATATGTAGATGAACCAGAGTGTGTACACCTTGGACAAGCAACATTCTAACCATTACCCCAATTGAAAACAATTAAAACAACGAACTAGGAGTAATGAGACATCAGCTTATGGGGGCTTTTCCTGGCACATTCCATTCAAATTTACAACCCATGCAAACGACTTCCAGAACGGCTCTGCTGCCCTAGTACCCAGATTTGGGAATGGAGAAATGCTGCATACTTGTGGCCGTTTCCCACAACAGCAGCTTTCAACCCACTGCAAAAGGTCACTAAATATTCACCAATTGCAGTGCTGTAAATGACACCTGCCCTCCAAAAAATACTGAGGTCGGAAATCGACCAAAAACTTCTAGAGTGCAACCTTCCAAAAAGAAAATTTGAAGAGGTATATTATACTCCCACTTTTTTTCTTTTTTCTTTGAACAGAAAAGAAAAAGGCGTGGAAAAATGATGAATTGTAGGAATTTTTACAGACATGTAAACCCAAATTACAAAAACCTATCAGCTCACACCAGTCAGAATGGCCATCAACAAAAACGCTGCAAACAAGAAATGCTGACGTGATTGTGGAGAAATGCGTACCCTCGATTCTAAGGGGGACGTGGTAAGAGCCACTAATGCAAGCACAATTGAGGTGCCTTGAAAAGGTAAACGTTGAGCTACCATACCAGTCAATCAATCATACCCACTGCTGGGCCTATCACCTGAGAAAATGAAAACCCAAAATCACAGGCTGGCAAACCTGCACTCCAGCAATATTTACCATAGGCAACACTTGGAAGCAACGAAAATGTCCATCAACAGAGGAATGCACCAAGAAGTGGTCCATGTACACAATGGAATATTAGCCATGGAAAACACTGAAGCACTGCTCTTTGAGGCACCATAGATGAGCCTGGAGATAATCACAAAACATGAAGTAGGTCGGAAAGCAAAAGAACTATAGCCTATATTATCACTTATGGCATTATCTAATAACTGACACAGATGAAAATATTTCCAAAGAGAAAGACACTCACAGGCTGAGAGAACAAACTATGCTCATCTAAAAGGAAAGGAGGGGGGAAATTGAGAAATGAAGGTTAGTGTTACTATACATATACAAATACATATTATATGCATGTATCAAAAAGACCGAACATATAGCAAGAGAGGTCGACGGAACACTGTAATATTTTACATGGGAAGAGGATCTGTACATTAATAGACATACATAATGTACAAATGAACCAGATTGTGTACACCTAGGACAAACTATATTCTAAACTTTACCCAGATTAAAAAAAAGTTTAAAAACCAAGAAGAAGGAATGAGACCTAAACTTATGGGGATTTCTCCTGGCAAATTCCATTCCAATTTACAACCTAGGACAATGACTTCCAGAAAGGCTCTGCTGCCCTAGCACCCAGAATGGGGAATGGAGAAATGCTACCTCCTTGTGGCCGTTTCCCACAACAGCAGCTTTGAACCCACTGCAAAAGGTCACTAAATTTTCACCAACTTGCAGTTCTGTAAATGACACCTGACCTCCAGAAACTTTCTGGGGTCAAAAATCGACCACAAAATTCAGAAGAGGGCAACCTTCGAAGAAGACAATTTCAAGAGCTATATTGTACTCACGGTTTTTTCTTTTAAGAGAAAAGAAAAAGACGTAGGAATATGATGGATTTTAAAAATTTTAATGACATGCATACCTATATTACAAAAACCTATCAGCTCACAGCAGTCAGAATGGCCATTAGGAAAAAATGCTGCAAAAAATAAACGGTGAAGGGAGAGTGGAGAAATGCGTACCCTCGGTTGTAAGGGGGGGCATGTAAAGAGCCACTAAAGAAAACACAATGTAGGTGCTTTGAAAAGGGAGACATTTGAGCTACCAGTCAATCAATCACAACCACTGCTGGGCCTATCACCTGAGAAAATGAGAATCAAAAAGTCACAGGCTGGCAAACCTGTACGCCAGCAAGATTTACCATAGCCAGCACTTGGAAGCAATGAAAATGTCCATCAACCGAGGAACGCACCAAGAAGAAGTGGTCCACGTACACAATGGAATATTACTCTAATAATAAGTATAAATTAAATTTAAAAACAAACAAAAGCAAGGAGACATCAACATTTGTGGGTTTACCCGGGCACATTGCACTCTAATTTATAACCGAAGAACACCCCTGGCCGGTAGGTCTGTTTCCCTAGTACCAGCATGGGGAACGTAGAAAGGCTGCCGCTCTCTGGCTGTTACCTGCAAAAGCAGGTTTAAAGCCTGAGCTAATGGTCACTTCATATGAACAAGTACTGCAGGGCTGTAAATGAAACCTGCCCTCAAAATGTCTTGAGGGAGATAATGGCCAAAATATTTCCAATGGTGACACATACTTTAAGAAAACACTTTGAAGAAATAAGCTCTAATCACAGCTGGAAAAACAAAAAGGACATGTCTTAAAGCTCAATTTCAACGCATTATGAGACACATGCAAATTCAACCACAAAGAGGTATCAGCTCACACCACTCAGAATAACCATCAGCAAAAACTGCAAAGAATAAATGCTGAAGGTGCTGGGAAGAAATACATACCCTCCACTTTAAGTGGGACGTAACCTGGAAAGAGCCACTAAGGAGAACAGAATAGAGGTGCCTTTAAAGGTAAACATTGAGCTACCTATGATCCAGCAGACCTATTCCTGGACCTATAAACTAAGAAGACAGAATTGGAAGGACACAGGCACGCAAATCTGCATCGCATAGTATTACAGTAGCCAAGATATGGAAGTAACCAAAAAGTCCACCGACAGATGGGTGGACAGAGAAGAACTGCTACCTGTACAGATGGAATATGAGCTAGTGAAAAAATGAAACAGTGCCATTTGCAGCACCATAGAGGAGTCTAGAAGTAATCACGCAACTTGGAGTAAGTGAGAAAGCGAAAGACACATGTCCTATCATATCACATATAGGTGTTACCTAAAAGATGTTACAAACAAAGACATTTCCACAGAGAAACACTATCATAGATTCATTACAAAAACTTATGGTTCACCAAATGGAAAGGTGTGAGGATTGGATACCTCACCATATTGAGGTTAACAGAGAGATACAAACACATGTGGAATATATAATCACCAAAGACGTACGCAATACCAAGAGAAGACTACTCAACATTGTGTCATAACCTACATGGGAAAAGGATCCGAAGAAGACTAGATATATGCATATGTGTGAAAGTACCACATCTCGCACTCCTGGAACAAACAAAACATTGTAATCAAGTTGGCTGTGATAAAAAATAAAAATTAAGTTAAAAATACCAACAAGAAGTAATGAGACATAAATAAAAGGGCTTTTTCCTCGCACATTCCATTCTAATTTACAACCTAGAACACCACTTCCAGTAAGGCTCTGTTGCCCTAGTAACCAGATTTGGTAAAGGAGAAATGCTGCCGCCTTGTGGCCGATTCCCGCAAGAGCAGCTTTTAACCCACAGCTAATGGTCACTTACCATTCACAAAGACTCAGGGCTGTAAAGGACAACTGCCCTGAAAATTGTGCTGAGGTAGGGAATGGAGAAAAAGAATTCAAAACAGGCAAAATTTTCACGAAGATAGTATGAAGAGGTAAGTTTTACTCACTCTCTTTTTAAAGAAAGGAAAATGGATAAAAGCTCCACCTCAGGAAGTATTAGACTCATGCAATCTAATCTACAAAAAGTTTTCAACTCACACCAGTCGACTGACCATTGGCAAAAAGTCTACAAGCAATAAATGCTGAAGAGGTTTTAGAGAACTGTGTACCCTCTAGCTGCTGGTGAGATGTAAAAGGGTTAAACGCTAATAATGAGAACAGAAAGGAGCTGCGTTGAAAAGGAAAAATTGAGGTACCATTCAATCCAGCAGGCGCACCAATGGGCCTCTCACCGGAGAAGACCAGAATGAAGAAGACCCGGGCTGCAAAAGCTGCAGTGCAGCCTTATTCACAATAGACAAGACAGTGAAGCAACCAAAATGTCCATCAACAGATGAAAGGATAAAGAAGTGGTCCCTGTACACAATGAATACTAGCCATGGAAAACAATGAAACACTGCTCTTTGAGGCACCATAGATGATCTTGGAGATAATCACAGAACATGAGGTAAGTCGGAAAGCAAAAGTCCTATATCCTATGATATCACTTATAGGCGTTATCTAATAACTGACACAAATGAACATATTTCCACAGAGAAAGTCAATCACAGACTTATTAAAAAAAACTATGCTTATCTAAAAGGAAAGGTGGGGGGAATGGACAAATGAAGATTAGTGTTACCATATGTATAAAATACATATTATATACATATATCAAAAAGACCGACCGTAGAGCAAGGAAGGTTTACGGAACACTCTGTAATAATTTACACGGGAAGAGGATCTCTACATAAATAGGTGTATAGAATATGTAGATGAACCAGAGTGTGTACACCTTGGACAAGCAACATTCTAACCATTACCCCAATTGAAAACAATTAAAACAACGAACTAGGAGTAATGAGACATCAGCTTATGGGGGCTTTTCCTGGCACATTCCATTCAAATTTACAACCCATGCAAACGACTTCCAGAACGGCTCTGCTGCCCTAGTACCCAGATTTGGGAATGGAGAAATGCTGCATACTTGTTGCCGTTTCCCACAACAGCAGCTTTCAACCCACTGCAAAAGGTCACTAAATATTCACCAATTGCAGTGCTGTAAATGACACCTGCCCTCCAAAAAATACTGAGGTCGGAAATCGACCAAAAACTTCTAGAGTGCAACCTTCCAAAAAGAAAATTTGAAGAGGTATATTATACTCCCACTTTTTTTCTTTTTTCTTTGAACAGAAAAGAAAAAGGCGTGGAAAAATGATGAATTGTAGGAATTTTTACAGACATGTAAACCCAAATTACAAAAACCTATCAGCTCACACCAGTCAGAATGGCCATCAACAAAAACGCTGCAAACAAGAAATGCTGACGTGATTGTGGAGAAATGCGTACCCTCGATTCTAAGGGGGACGTGGTAAGAGCCACTAATGCAAGCACAATTGAGGTGCCTTGAAAAGGTAAACGTTGAGCTACCATACCAGTCAATCAATCATACCCACTGCTGGGCCTATCACCTGAGAAAATGAAAACCCAAAATCACAGGCTGGCAATCCTGCACTCCAGCAATATTTACCATAGGCAACACTTGGAAGCAACGAAAATGTCCATCAACAGAGGAATGCACCAAGAAGTGGTCCATGTACACAATGGAATATTAGCCATGGAAAACACTGAAGCACTGCTCTTTGAGGCACCATAGATGAGCCTGGAGATAATCACAAAACATGAAGTAGGTCGGAAAGCAAAAGAACTATAGCCTATATTATCACTTATGGCATTATCTAATAACTGACACAGATGAAAATATTTCCAAAGAGAAAGACACTCACAGGCTGAGAGAACAAACTATGCTCATCTAAAAGGAAAGGAGGGGGGAAATTGAGAAATGAAGGTTAGTGTTACTATACATATACAAATACATATTATATGCATGTATCAAAAAGACCGAACATATAGCAAGAGAGGTCGACGGAACACTGTAATATTTTACATGGGAAGAGGATCTGTACATTAATAGACATACATAATGTACAAATGAACCAGATTGTGTACACCTAGGACAAACTATATTCTAAACTTTACCCAGATTAAAAAAAAGTTTAAAAACCAAGAAGAAGGAATGAGACCTAAACTTATGGGGATTTCTCCTGGCAAATTCCATTCCAATTTACAACCTAGGACAATGACTTCCAGAAAGGCTCTGCTGCCCTAGCACCCAGAATGGGGAATGGAGAAATGCTACCTCCTTGTGGCCGTTTCCCACAACAGCAGCTTTGAACCCACTGCAAAAGGTCACTAAATTTTCACCAACTTGCAGTTCTGTAAATGACACCTGACCTCCAGAAACTTTCTGGGGTCAAAAATCGACCACAAAATTCAGAAGAGGGCAACCTTCGAAGAAGACAATTTCAAGAGCTATATTGTACTCACGGTTTTTTCTTTTAAGAGAAAAGAAAAAGACGTAGGAATATGATGGATTTTAAAAATTTTAATGACATGCATACCTATATTACAAAAACCTATCAGCTCACAGCAGTCAGAATGGCCATTAGGAAAAAATGCTGCAAAAAATAAACGGTGAAGGGAGAGTGGAGAAATGCGTACCCTCGGTTGTAAGGGGGGGCATGTAAAGAGCCACTAAAGAAAACACAATGTAGGTGCTTTGAAAAGGGAGACATTTGAGCTACCAGTCAATCAATCACAACCACTGCTGGGCCTATCACCTGAGAAAATGAGAATCAAAAAGTCACAGGTTGGCAAACCTGTACGCCAGCAAGATTTACCATAGCCAGCACTTGGAAGCAATGAAAATGTCCATCAACCGAGGAACGCACCAAGAAGAAGTGGTCCACGTACACAATGGAATATTACTCTAATAATAAGTATAAATTAAATTTAAAAACAAACAAAAGCAAGGAGACATCAACATTTGTGGGTTTACCCGGGCACATTGCACTCTAATTTATAACCGAAGAACACCCCTGGCCGGTAGGTCTGTTTCCCTAGTACCAGCATGGGGAACGTAGAAAGGCTGCCGCTCTCTGGCTGTTACCTGCAAAAGCAGGTTTAAAGCCTGAGCTAATGGTCACTTCATATGAACAAGTACTGCAGGGCTGTAAATGAAACCTGCCCTCAAAATGTCTTGAGGGAGATAATGGCCAAAATATTTCCAATGGTGACACATACTTTAAGAAAACACTTTGAAGAAATAAGCTCTAATCACAGCTGGAAAAACAAAAAGGACATGTCTTAAAGCTCAATTTCAACGCATTATGAGACACATGCAAATTCAACCACAAAGAGGTATCAGCTCACACCACTCAGAATAACCATCAGCAAAAACTGCAAAGAATAAATGCTGAAGGTGCTGGGAAGAAATACATACCCTCCACTTTAAGTGGGACGTAACCTGGAAAGAGCCACTAAGGAGAACAGAATAGAGGTGCCTTTAAAGGTAAACATTGAGCTACCTATGATCCAGCAGACCTATTCCTGGACCTATAAACTAAGAAGACAGAATTGGAAGGACACAGGCACGCAAATCTGCATCGCATAGTATTACAGTAGCCAAGATATGGAAGTAACCAAAAAGTCCACCGACAGATGGGTGGACAGAGAAGAACTGCTACCTGTACAGATGGAATATGAGCTAGTGAAAAAATGAAACAGTGCCATTTGCAGCACCATAGAGGAGTCTAGAAGTAATCACGCAACTTGGAGTAAGTGAGAAAGCGAAAGACACATGTCCTATCATATCACATATAGGTGTTACCTAAAAGATGTTACAAACAAAGACATTTCCACAGAGAAACACTATCATAGATTCATTACAAAAACTTATGGTTCACCAAATGGAAAGGTGTGAGGATTGGATACCTCACCATATTGAGGTTAACAGAGAGATACAAACACATGTGGAATATATAATCACCAAAGACGTACGCAATACCAAGAGAAGACTACTCAACATTGTGTCATAACCTACATGGGAAAAGGATCCGAAGAAGACTAGATATATGCATATGTGTGAAAGTACCACATCTCGCACTCCTGGAACAAACAAAACATTGTAATCAAGTTGGCTGTGATAAAAAATAAAAATTAAGTTAAAAATACCAACAAGAAGTAATGAGACATAAATAAAAGGGCTTTTTCCTCGCACATTCCATTCTAATTTACAACCTAGAACACCACTTCCAGTAAGGCTCTGTTGCCCTAGTAACCAGATTTGGTAAAGGAGAAATGCTGCCGCCTTGTGGCCGATTCCCGCAAGAGCAGCTTTTAACCCACAGCTAATGGTCACTTACCATTCACAAAGACTCAGGGCTGTAAAGGACAACTGCCCTGAAAATTGTGCTGAGGTAGGGAATGGAGAAAAAGAATTCAAAACAGGCAAAATTTTCACGAAAATAGTATGAAGAGGTAAGTTTTACTCACTCTCTTTTTAAAGAAAGGAAAATGGATAAAAGCTCCACCTCAGGAAGTATTAGACTCATGCAATCTAATCTACAAAAAGTTTTCAACTCACACCAGTCGACTGACCATTGGCAAAAAGTCTACAAGCAATAAATGCTGAAGAGGTTTTAGAGAACTGTGTACCCTCTAGCTGCTGGTGAGATGTAAAAGGGTTAAACGCTAATAATGAGAACAGAAAGGAGCTGCGTTGAAAAGGAAAAATTGAGGTACCATTCAATCCAGCAGGCGCACCAATGGGCCTCTCACCGGAGAAGACCAGAATGAAGAAGACCCGGGCTGCAAAAGCTGCAGTGCAGCCTTATTCACAATAGACAAGACAGTGAAGCAACCAAAATGTCCATCAACAGATGAAAGGATAAAGAAGTGGTCCCTGTACACAATGAATACTAGCCATGGAAAACAATGAAACACTGCTCTTTGAGGCACCATAGATGATCTTGGAGATAATCACAGAACATGAGGTAAGTCGGAAAGCAAAAGTCCTATATCCTATGATATCACTTATAGGCGTTATCTAATAACTGACACAAATGAACATATTTCCACAGAGAAAGTCAATCACAGACTTATTAAAAAAAACTATGCTTATCTAAAAGGAAAGGTGGGGGGAATGGACAAATGAAGATTAGTGTTACCATATGTATAAAATACATATTATATACATATATCAAAAAGACCGACCGTAGAGCAAGGAAGGTTTACGGAACACTCTGTAATAATTTACACGGGAAGAGGATCTCTACATAAATAGGTGTATAGAATATGTAGATGAACCAGAGTGTGTACACCTTGGACAAGCAACATTCTAACCATTACCCCAATTGAAAACAATTAAAACAACGAACTAGGAGTAATGAGACATCAGCTTATGGGGGCTTTTCCTGGCACATTCCATTCAAATTTACAACCCATGCAAACGACTTCCAGAACGGCTCTGCTGCCCTAGTACCCAGATTTGGGAATGGAGAAATGCTGCATACTTGTGGCCGTTTCCCACAACAGCAGCTTTCAACCCACTGCAAAAGGTCACTAAATATTCACCAATTGCAGTGCTGTAAATGACACCTGCCCTCCAAAAAATACTGAGGTCGGAAATCGACCAAAAACTTCTAGAGTGCAACCTTCCAAAAAGAAAATTTGAAGAGGTATATTATACTCCCACTTTTTTTCTTTTTTCTTTGAACAGAAAAGAAAAAGGCGTGGAAAAATGATGAATTGTAGGAATTTTTACAGACATGTAAACCCAAATTACAAAAACCTATCAGCTCACACCAGTCAGAATGGCCATCAACAAAAACGCTGCAAACAAGAAATGCTGACGTGATTGTGGAGAAATGCGTACCCTCGATTCTAAGGGGGACGTGGTAAGAGCCACTAATGCAAGCACAATTGAGGTGCCTTGAAAAGGTAAACGTTGAGCTACCATACCAGTCAATCAATCATACCCACTGCTGGGCCTATCACCTGAGAAAATGAAAACCCAAAATCACAGGCTGGCAATCCTGCACTCCAGCAATATTTACCATAGGCAACACTTGGAAGCAACGAAAATGTCCATCAACAGAGGAATGCACCAAGAAGTGGTCCATGTACACAATGGAATATTAGCCATGGAAAACACTGAAGCACTGCTCTTTGAGGCACCATAGATGAGCCTGGAGATAATCACAAACCATGAAGTAGGTCGGAAAGCAAAAGAACTATAGCCTATATTATCACTTATGGCATTATCTAATAACTGACACAGATGAAAATATTTCCAAAGAGAAAGACACTCACAGGCTGAGAGAACAAACTATGCTCATCTAAAAGGAAAGGAGGGGGGAAATTGAGAAATGAAGGTTAGTGTTACTATACATATACAAATACATATTATATGCATGTATCAAAAAGACCGAACATATAGCAAGAGAGGTCGACGGAACACTGTAATATTTTACATGGGAAGAGGATCTGTACATTAATAGACATACATAATGTACAAATGAACCAGATTGTGTACACCTAGGACAAACTATATTCTAAACTTTACCCAGATTAAAAAAAAGTTTAAAAACCAAGAAGAAGGAATGAGACCTAAACTTATGGGGATTTCTCCTGGCAAATTCCATTCCAATTTACAACCTAGGACAATGACTTCCAGAAAGGCTCTGCTGCCCTAGCACCCAGAATGGGGAATGGAGAAATGCTACCTCCTTGTGGCCGTTTCCCACAACAGCAGCTTTGAACCCACTGCAAAAGGTCACTAAATTTTCACCAACTTGCAGTTCTGTAAATGACACCTGACCTCCAGAAACTTTCTGGGGTCAAAAATCGACCACAAAATTCAGAAGAGGGCAACCTTCGAAGAAGACAATTTCAAGAGCTATATTGTACTCACGGTTTTTTCTTTTAAGAGAAAAGAAAAAGACGTAGGAATATGATGGATTTTAAAAATTTTAATGACATGCATACCTATATTACAAAAACCTATCAGCTCACAGCAGTCAGAATGGCCATTAGGAAAAAATGCTGCAAAAAATAAACGGTGAAGGGAGAGTGGAGAAATGCGTACCCTCGGTTGTAAGGGGGGGCATGTAAAGAGCCACTAAAGAAAACACAATGTAGGTGCTTTGAAAAGGGAGACATTTGAGCTACCAGTCAATCAATCACAACCACTGCTGGGCCTATCACCTGAGAAAATGAGAATCAAAAAGTCACAGGCTGGCAAACCTGTACGCCAGCAAGATTTACCATAGCCAGCACTTGGAAGCAATGAAAATGTCCATCAACCGAGGAACGCACCAAGAAGAAGTGGTCCACGTACACAATGGAATATTACTCTAATAATAAATATAAATTAAATTTAAAAACAAACAAAAGCAAGGAGACATCAACATTTGTGGGTTTACCCGGGCACATCGCACTCTAATTTATAACCGAAGAACACCCCTGGCCGGTAGGTCTGTTTCCCTAGTACCAGCATGGGGAACGTAGAAAGGCTGCCGCTCTCTGGCTGTTACCTGCAAAAGCAGGTTTAAAGCCTGAGCTAATGGTCACTTCATATGAACAAGTACTGCAGGGCTGTAAATGAAACCTGCCCTCAAAATGTCTTGAGGGAGATAATGGCCAAAATATTTCCAATGGTGACACATACTTTAAGAAAACACTTTGAAGAAATAAGCTCTAATCACAGCTGGAAAAACAAAAAGGACATGTCTTAAAGCTCAATTTCAACGCATTATGAGACACATGCAAATTCAACCACAAAGAGGTATCAGCTCACACCACTCAGAATAACCATCAGCAAAAACTGCAAAGAATAAATGCTGAAGGTGCTGGGAAGAAATACATACCCTCCACTTTAAGTGGGACGTAACCTGGAAAGAGCCACTAAGGAGAACAGAATAGAGGTGCCTTTAAAGGTAAACTTTGAGCTACCTATGATCCAGCAGACCTATTCCTGGACCTATAAACTAAGAAGACAGAATTGGAAGGACACAGGCACGCAAATCTGCATCGCATAGTATTACAGTAGCCAAGATATGGAAGTAACCAAAAAGTCCACCGACAGATGGGTGGACAGAGAAGAACTGCTACCTGTACAGATGGAATATGAGCTAGTGAAAAAATGAAACAGTGCCATTTGCAGCACCATAGAGGAGTCTAGAAGTAATCACGCAACTTGGAGTAAGTGAGAAAGCGAAAGACACATGTCCTATCATATCACATATAGGTGTTACCTAAAAGATGTTACAAACAAAGACATTTCCACAGAGAAACACTATCATAGATTCATTACAAAAACTTATGGTTCACCAAATGGAAAGGTGTGAGGATTGGATACCTCACCATATTGAGGTTAACAGAGAGATACAAACACATGTGGAATATATAATCACCAAAGACGTACGCAATACCAAGAGAAGACTACTCAACATTGTGTCATAACCTACATGGGAAAAGGATCCGAAGAAGACTAGATATATGCATATGTGTGAAAGTACCACATCTCGCACTCCTGGAACAAACAAAACATTGTAATCAAGTTGGCTGTGATAAAAAATAAAAATTAAGTTAAAAATACCAACAAGAAGTAATGAGACATAAATAAAAGGGCTTTTTCCTCGCACATTCCATTCTAATTTACAACCTAGAACACCACTTCCAGTAAGGCTCTGTTGCCCTAGTAACCAGATTTGGTAAAGGAGAAATGCTGCCGCCTTGTGGCCGATTCCCGCAAGAGCAGCTTTTAACCCACAGCTAATGGTCACTTACCATTCACAAAGACTCAGGGCTGTAAAGGACAACTGCCCTGAAAATTGTGCTGAGGTAGGGAATGGAGAAAAAGAATTCAAAACAGGCAAAATTTTCACGAAGATAGTATGAAGAGGTAAGTTTTACTCACTCTCTTTTTAAAGAAAGG
The DNA here is from genome assembly GCF_028021215.1 of Eschrichtius robustus. Classification (NCBI taxonomy): domain Eukaryota; kingdom Metazoa; phylum Chordata; class Mammalia; order Artiodactyla; family Eschrichtiidae; genus Eschrichtius; species Eschrichtius robustus. The sequence continues at coordinate 93,696 of NW_027175558.1, forward strand.
AAAATGGATAAAAGCTCCACCTCAGGAAGTATTAGACTCATGCAATCTAATCTACAAAAAGTTTTCAACTCACACCAGTCGACTGACCATTGGCAAAAAGTCTACAAGCAATAAATGCTGAAGAGGTTTTAGAGAACTGTGTACCCTCTAGCTGCTGGTGAGATGTAAAAGGGTTAAACGCTAATAATGAGAACAGAAAGGAGCTGCGTTGAAAAGGAAAAATTGAGGTACCATTCAATCCAGCAGGCGCACCAATGGGCCTCTCACCGGAGAAGACCAGAATGAAGAAGACCCGGGCTGCAAAAGCTGCAGTGCAGCCTTATTCACAATAGACAAGACAGTGAAGCAACCAAAATGTCCATCAACAGATGAAAGGATAAAGAAGTGGTCCCTGTACACAATGAATACTAGCCATGGAAAACAATGAAACACTGCTCTTTGAGGCACCATAGATGATCTTGGAGATAATCACAGAACATGAGGTAAGTCGGAAAGCAAAAGTCCTATATCCTATGATATCACTTATAGGCGTTATCTAATAACTGACACAAATGAACATATTTCCACAGAGAAAGTCAATCACAGACTTATTAAAAAAAACTATGCTTATCTAAAAGGAAAGGTGGGGGGAATGGACAAATGAAGATTAGTGTTACCATATGTATAAAATACATATTATATACATATATCAAAAAGACCGACCGTAGAGCAAGGAAGGTTTACGGAACACTCTGTAATAATTTACACGGGAAGAGGATCTCTACATAAATAGGTGTATAGAATATGTAGATGAACCAGAGTGTGTACACCTTGGACAAGCAACATTCTAACCATTACCCCAATTGAAAACAATTAAAACAACGAACTAGGAGTAATGAGACATCAGCTTATGGGGGCTTTTCCTGGCACATTCCATTCAAATTTACAACCCATGCAAACGACTTCCAGAACGGCTCTGCTGCCCTAGTACCCAGATTTGGGAATGGAGAAATGCTGCATACTTGTGGCCGTTTCCCACAACAGCAGCTTTCAACCCACTGCAAAAGGTCACTAAATATTCACCAATTGCAGTGCTGTAAATGACACCTGCCCTCCAAAAAATACTGAGGTCGGAAATCGACCAAAAACTTCTAGAGTGCAACCTTCCAAAAAGAAAATTTGAAGAGGTATATTATACTCCCACTTTTTTTCTTTTTTCTTTGAACAGAAAAGAAAAAGGCGTGGAAAAATGATGAATTGTAGGAATTTTTACAGACATGTAAACCCAAATTACAAAAACCTATCAGCTCACACCAGTCAGAATGGCCATCAACAAAAACGCTGCAAACAAGAAATGCTGACGTGATTGTGGAGAAATGCGTACCCTCGATTCTAAGGGGGACGTGGTAAGAGCCACTAATGCAAGCACAATTGAGGTGCCTTGAAAAGGTAAACGTTGAGCTACCATACCAGTCAATCAATCATACCCACTGCTGGGCCTATCACCTGAGAAAATGAAAACCCAAAATCACAGGCTGGCAATCCTGCACTCCAGCAATATTTACCATAGGCAACACTTGGAAGCAACGAAAATGTCCATCAACAGAGGAATGCACCAAGAAGTGGTCCATGTACACAATGGAATATTAGCCATGGAAAACACTGAAGCACTGCTCTTTGAGGCACCATAGATGAGCCTGGAGATAATCACAAACCATGAAGTAGGTCGGAAAGCAAAAGAACTATAGCCTATATTATCACTTATGGCATTATCTAATAACTGACACAGATGAAAATATTTCCAAAGAGAAAGACACTCACAGGCTGAGAGAACAAACTATGCTCATCTAAAAGGAAAGGAGGGGGGAAATTGAGAAATGAAGGTTAGTGTTACTATACATATACAAATACATATTATATGCATGTATCAAAAAGACCGAACATATAGCAAGAGAGGTCGACGGAACACTGTAATATTTTACATGGGAAGAGGATCTGTACATTAATAGACATACATAATGTACAAATGAACCAGATTGTGTACACCTAGGACAAACTATATTCTAAACTTTACCCAGATTAAAAAAAAGTTTAAAAACCAAGAAGAAGGAATGAGACCTAAACTTATGGGGATTTCTCCTGGCAAATTCCATTCCAATTTACAACCTAGGACAATGACTTCCAGAAAGGCTCTGCTGCCCTAGCACCCAGAATGGGGAATGGAGAAATGCTACCTCCTTGTGGCCGTTTCCCACAACAGCAGCTTTGAACCCACTGCAAAAGGTCACTAAATTTTCACCAACTTGCAGTTCTGTAAATGACACCTGACCTCCAGAAACTTTCTGGGGTCAAAAATCGACCACAAAATTCAGAAGAGGGCAACCTTCGAAGAAGACAATTTCAAGAGCTATATTGTACTCACGGTTTTTTCTTTTAAGAGAAAAGAAAAAGACGTAGGAATATGATGGATTTTAAAAATTTTAATGACATGCATACCTATATTACAAAAACCTATCAGCTCACAGCAGTCAGAATGGCCATTAGGAAAAAATGCTGCAAAAAATAAACGGTGAAGGGAGAGTGGAGAAATGCGTACCCTCGGTTGTAAGGGGGGGCATGTAAAGAGCCACTAAAGAAAACACAATGTAGGTGCTTTGAAAAGGGAGACATTTGAGCTACCAGTCAATCAATCACAACCACTGCTGGGCCTATCACCTGAGAAAATGAGAATCAAAAAGTCACAGGCTGGCAAACCTGTACGCCAGCAAGATTTACCATAGCCAGCACTTGGAAGCAATGAAAATGTCCATCAACCCAGGAACGCACCAAGAAGAAGTGGTCCACGTACACAATGGAATATTACTCTAATAATAAATATAAATTAAATTTAAAAACAAACAAAAGCAAGGAGACATCAACATTTGTGGGTTTACCCGGGCACATTGCACTCTAATTTATAACCGAAGAACACCCCTGGCCGGTAGGTCTGTTTCCCTAGTACCAGCATGGGGAACGTAGAAAGGCTGCCGCTCTCTGGCTGTTACCTGCAAAAGCAGGTTTAAAGCCTGAGCTAATGGTCACTTCATATGAACAAGTACTGCAGGGCTGTAAATGAAACCTGCCCTCAAAATGTCTTGAGGGAGATAATGGCCAAAATATTTCCAATGGTGACACATACTTTAAGAAAACACTTTGAAGAAATAAGCTCTAATCACAGCTGGAAAAACAAAAAGGACATGTCTTAAAGCTCAATTTCAACGCATTATGAGACACATGCAAATTCAACCACAAAGAGGTATCAGCTCACACCACTCAGAATAACCATCAGCAAAAACTGCAAAGAATAAATGCTGAAGGTGCTGGGAAGAAATACATACCCTCCACTTTAAGTGGGACGTAACCTGGAAAGAGCCACTAAGGAGAACAGAATAGAGGTGCCTTTAAAGGTAAACATTGAGCTACCTATGATCCAGCAGACCTATTCCTGGACCTATAAACTAAGAAGACAGAATTGGAAGGACACAGGCACGCAAATCTGCATCGCATAGTATTACAGTAGCCAAGATATGGAAGTAACCAAAAAGTCCACCGACAGATGGGTGGACAGAGAAGAACTGCTACCTGTACAGATGGAATATGAGCTAGTGAAAAAATGAAACAGTGCCATTTGCAGCACCATAGAGGAGTCTAGAAGTAATCACGCAACTTGGAGTAAGTGAGAAAGCGAAAGACACATGTCCTATCATATCACATATAGGTGTTACCTAAAAGATGTTACAAACAAAGACATTTCCACAGAGAAACACTATCATAGATTCATTACAAAAACTTATGGTTCACCAAATGGAAAGGTGTGAGGATTGGATACCTCACCATATTGAGGTTAACAGAGAGATACAAACACATGTGGAATATATAATCACCAAAGACGTACGCAATACCAAGAGAAGACTACTCAACATTGTGTCATAACCTACATGGGAAAAGGATCCGAAGAAGACTAGATATATGCATATGTGTGAAAGTACCACATCTCGCACTCCTGGAACAAACAAAACATTGTAATCAAGTTGGCTGTGATAAAAAATAAAAATTAAGTTAAAAATACCAACAAGAAGTAATGAGACATAAATAAAAGGGCTTTTTCCTCGCACATTCCATTCTAATTTACAACCTAGAACACCACTTCCAGTAAGGCTCTGTTGCCCTAGTAACCAGATTTGGTAAAGGAGAAATGCTGCCGCCTTGTGGCCGATTCCCGCAAGAGCAGCTTTTAACCCACAGCTAATGGTCACTTACCATTCACAAAGACTCAGGGCTGTAAAGGACAACTGCCCTGAAAATTGTGCTGAGGTAGGGAATGGAGAAAAAGAATTCAAAACAGGCAAAATTTTCACGAAGATAGTATGAAGAGGTAAGTTTTACTCACTCTCTTTTTAAAGAAAGGAAAATGGATAAAAGCTCCACCTCAGGAAGTATTAGACTCATGCAATCTAATCTACAAAAAGTTTTCAACTCACACCAGTCGACTGACCATTGGCAAAAAGTCTACAAGCAATAAATGCTGAAGAGGTTTTAGAGAACTGTGTACCCTCTAGCTGCTGGTGAGATGTAAAAGGGTTAAACGCTAATAATGAGAACAGAAAGGAGCTGCGTTGAAAAGGAAAAATTGAGGTACCATTCAATCCAGCAGGCGCACCAATGGGCCTCTCACCGGAGAAGACCAGAATGAAGAAGACCCGGGCTGCAAAAGCTGCAGTGCAGCCTTATTCACAATAGACAAGACAGTGAAGCAACCAAAATGTCCATCAACAGATGAAAGGATAAAGAAGTGGTCCCTGTACACAATGAATACTAGCCATGGAAAACAATGAAACACTGCTCTTTGAGGCACCATAGATGATCTTGGAGATAATCACAGAACATGAGGTAAGTCGGAAAGCAAAAGTCCTATATCCTATGATATCACTTATAGGCGTTATCTAATAACTGACACAAATGAACATATTTCCACAGAGAAAGTCAATCACAGACTTATTAAAAAAAACTATGCTTATCTAAAAGGAAAGGTGGGGGGAATGGACAAATGAAGATTAGTGTTACCATATGTATAAAATACATATTATATACATATATCAAAAAGACCGACCGTAGAGCAAGGAAGGTTTACGGAACACTCTGTAATAATTTACACGGGAAGAGGATCTCTACATAAATAGGTGTATAGAATATGTAGATGAACCAGAGTGTGTACACCTTGGACAAGCAACATTCTAACCATTACCCCAATTGAAAACAATTAAAACAACGAACTAGGAGTAATGAGACATCAGCTTATGGGGGCTTTTCCTGGCACATTCCATTCAAATTTACAACCCATGCAAACGACTTCCAGAACGGCTCTGCTGCCCTAGTACCCAGATTTGGGAATGGAGAAATGCTGCATACTTGTGGCCGTTTCCCACAACAGCAGCTTTCAACCCACTGCAAAAGGTCACTAAATATTCACCAATTGCAGTGCTGTAAATGACACCTGCCCTCCAAAAAATACTGAGGTCGGAAATCGACCAAAAACTTCTAGAGTGCAACCTTCCAAAAAGAAAATTTGAAGAGGTATATTATACTCCCACTTTTTTTCTTTTTTCTTTGAACAGAAAAGAAAAAGGCGTGGAAAAATGATGAATTGTAGGAATTTTTACAGACATGTAAACCCAAATTACAAAAACCTATCAGCTCACACCAGTCAGAATGGCCATCAACAAAAACGCTGCAAACAAGAAATGCTGACGTGATTGTGGAGAAATGCGTACCCTCGATTCTAAGGGGGACGTGGTAAGAGCCACTAATGCAAGCACAATTGAGGTGCCTTGAAAAGGTAAACGTTGAGCTACCATACCAGTCAATCAATCATACCCACTGCTGGGCCTATCACCTGAGAAAATGAAAACCCAAAATCACAGGCTGGCAATCCTGCACTCCAGCAATATTTACCATAGGCAACACTTGGAAGCAACGAAAATGTCCATCAACAGAGGAATGCACCAAGAAGTGGTCCATGTACACAATGGAATATTAGCCATGGAAAACACTGAAGCACTGCTCTTTGAGGCACCATAGATGAGCCTGGAGATAATCACAAAACATGAAGTAGGTCGGAAAGCAAAAGAACTATAGCCTATATTATCACTTATGGCATTATCTAATAACTGACACAGATGAAAATATTTCCAAAGAGAAAGACACTCACAGGCTGAGAGAACAAACTATGCTCATCTAAAAGGAAAGGAGGGGGGAAATTGAGAAATGAAGGTTAGTGTTACTATACATATACAAATACATATTATATGCATGTATCAAAAAGACCGAACATATAGCAAGAGAGGTCGACGGAACACTGTAATATTTTACATGGGAAGAGGATCTGTACATTAATAGACATACATAATGTACAAATGAACCAGATTGTGTACACCTAGGACAAACTATATTCTAAACTTTACCCAGATTAAAAAAAAGTTTAAAAACCAAGAAGAAGGAATGAGACCTAAACTTATGGGGATTTCTCCTGGCAAATTCCATTCCAATTTACAACCTAGGACAATGACTTCCAGAAAGGCTCTGCTGCCCTAGCACCCAGAATGGGGAATGGAGAAATGCTACCTCCTTGTGGCCGTTTCCCACAACAGCAGCTTTGAACCCACTGCAAAAGGTCACTAAATTTTCACCAACTTGCAGTTCTGTAAATGACACCTGACCTCCAGAAACTTTCTGGGGTCAAAAATCGACCACAAAATTCAGAAGAGGGCAACCTTCGAAGAAGACAATTTCAAGAGCTATATTGTACTCACGGTTTTTTCTTTTAAGAGAAAAGAAAAAGACGTAGGAATATGATGGATTTTAAAAATTTTAATGACATGCATACCTATATTACAAAAACCTATCAGCTCACAGCAGTCAGAATGGCCATTAGGAAAAAATGCTGCAAAAAATAAACGGTGAAGGGAGAGTGGAGAAATGCGTACCCTCGGTTGTAAGGGGGGGCATGTAAAGAGCCACTAAAGAAAACACAATGTAGGTGCTTTGAAAAGGGAGACATTTGAGCTACCAGTCAATCAATCACAACCACTGCTGGGCCTATCACCTGAGAAAATGAGAATCAAAAAGTCACAGGCTGGCAAACCTGTACGCCAGCAAGATTTACCATAGCCAGCACTTGGAAGCAATGAAAATGTCCATCAACCCAGGAACGCACCAAGAAGAAGTGGTCCACGTACACAATGGAATATTACTCTAATAATAAATATAAATTAAATTTAAAAACAAACAAAAGCAAGGAGACATCAACATTTGTGGGTTTACCCGGGCACATTGCACTCTAATTTATAACCGAAGAACACCCCTGGCCGGTAGGTCTGTTTCCCTAGTACCAGCATGGGGAACGTAGAAAGGCTGCCGCTCTCTGGCTGTTACCTGCAAAAGCAGGTTTAAAGCCTGAGCTAATGGTCACTTCATATGAACAAGTACTGCAGGGCTGTAAATGAAACCTGCCCTCAAAATGTCTTGAGGGAGATAATGGCCAAAATATTTCCAATGGTGACACATACTTTAAGAAAACACTTTGAAGAAATAAGCTCTAATCACAGCTGGAAAAACAAAAAGGACATGTCTTAAAGCTCAATTTCAACGCATTATGAGACACATGCAAATTCAACCACAAAGAGGTATCAGCTCACACCACTCAGAATAACCATCAGCAAAAACTGCAAAGAATAAATGCTGAAGGTGCTGGGAAGAAATACATACCCTCCACTTTAAGTGGGACGTAACCTGGAAAGAGCCACTAAGGAGAACAGAATAGAGGTGCCTTTAAAGGTAAACATTGAGCTACCTATGATCCAGCAGACCTATTCCTGGACCTATAAACTAAGAAGACAGAATTGGAAGGACACAGGCACGCAAATCTGCATCGCATAGTATTACAGTAGCCAAGATATGGAAGTAACCAAAAAGTCCACCGACAGATGGGTGGACAGAGAAGAACTGCTACCTGTACAGATGGAATATGAGCTAGTGAAAAAATGAAACAGTGCCATTTGCAGCACCATAGAGGAGTCTAGAAGTAATCACGCAACTTGGAGTAAGTGAGAAAGCGAAAGACACATGTCCTATCATATCACATATAGGTGTTACCTAAAAGATGTTACAAACAAAGACATTTCCACAGAGAAACACTATCATAGATTCATTACAAAAACTTATGGTTCACCAAATGGAAAGGTGTGAGGATTGGATACCTCACCATATTGAGGTTAACAGAGAGATACAAACACATGTGGAATATATAATCACCAAAGACGTACGCAATACCAAGAGAAGACTACTCAACATTGTGTCATAACCTACATGGGAAAAGGATCCGAAGAAGACTAGATATATGCATATGTGTGAAAGTACCACATCTCGCACTCCTGGAACAAACAAAACATTGTAATCAAGTTGGCTGTGATAAAAAATAAAAATTAAGTTAAAAATACCAACAAGAAGTAATGAGACATAAATAAAAGGGCTTTTTCCTCGCACATTCCATTCTAATTTACAACCTAGAACACCACTTCCAGTAAGGCTCTGTTGCCCTAGTAACCAGATTTGGTAAAGGAGAAATGCTGCCGCCTTGTGGCCGATTCCCGCAAGAGCAGCTTTTAACCCACAGCTAATGGTCACTTACCATTCACAAAGACTCAGGGCTGTAAAGGACAACTGCCCTGAAAATTGTGCTGAGGTAGGGAATGGAGAAAAAGAATTCAAAACAGGCAAAATTTTCACGAAGATAGTATGAAGAGGTAAGTTTTACTCACTCTCTTTTTAAAGAAAGGAAAATGGATAAAAGCTCCACCTCAGGAAGTATTAGACTCATGCAATCTAATCTACAAAAAGTTTTCAACTCACACCAGTCGACTGACCATTGGCAAAAAGTCTACAAGCAATAAATGCTGAAGAGGTTTTAGAGAACTGTGTACCCTCTAGCTGCTGGTGAGATGTAAAAGGGTTAAACGCTAATAATGAGAACAGAAAGGAGCTGCGTTGAAAAGGAAAAATTGAGGTACCATTCAATCCAGCAGGCGCACCAATGGGCCTCTCACCGGAGAAGACCAGAATGAAGAAGACCCGGGCTGCAAAAGCTGCAGTGCAGCCTTATTCACAATAGACAAGACAGTGAAGCAACCAAAATGTCCATCAACAGATGAAAGGATAAAGAAGTGGTCCCTGTACACAATGAATACTAGCCATGGAAAACAATGAAACACTGCTCTTTGAGGCACCATAGATGATCTTGGAGATAATCACAGAACATGAGGTAAGTCGGAAAGCAAAAGTCCTATATCCTATGATATCACTTATAGGCGTTATCTAATAACTGACACAAATGAACATATTTCCACAGAGAAAGTCAATCACAGACTTATTAAAAAAAACTATGCTTATCTAAAAGGAAAGGTGGGGGGAATGGACAAATGAAGATTAGTGTTACCATATGTATAAAATACATATTATATACATATATCAAAAAGACCGACCGTAGAGCAAGGAAGGTTTACGGAACACTCTGTAATAATTTACAACGGGAAGAGGATCTCTACATAAATAGGTGTATAGAATATGTAGATGAACCAGAGTGTGTACACCTTGGACAAGCAACATTCTAACCATTACCCCAATTGAAAACAATTAAAACAACGAACTAGGAGTAATGAGACATCAGCTTATGGGGGCTTTTCCTGGCACATTCCATTCAAATTTACAACCCATGCAAACGACTTCCAGAACGGCTCTGCTGCCCTAGTACCCAGATTTGGGAATGGAGAAATGCTGCATACTTGTGGCCGTTTCCCACAACAGCAGCTTTCAACCCACTGCAAAAGGTCACTAAATATTCACCAATTGCAGTGCTGTAAATGACACCTGCCCTCCAAAAAATACTGAGGTCGGAAATCGACCAAAAACTTCTAGAGTGCAACCTTCCAAAAAGAAAATTTGAAGATGTATATTATACTCCCACTTTTTTTCTTTTTTCTTTGAACAGAAAAGAAAAAGGCGTGGAAAAATGATGAATTGTAGGAATTTTTACAGACATGTAAACCCAAATTACAAAAACCTATCAGCTCACACCAGTCAGAATGGCCATCAACAAAAACGCTGCAAACAAGAAATGCTGACGTGATTGTGGAGAAATGCGTACCCTCGATTCTAAGGGGGACGTGGTAAGAGCCACTAATGCAAGCACAATTGAGGTGCCTTGAAAAGGTAAACGTTGAGCTACCATACCAGTCAATCAATCATACCCACTGCTGGGCCTATCACCTGAGAAAATGAAAACCCAAAATCACAGGCTGGCAAACCTGCACTCCAGCAATATTTACCATAGGCAACACTTGGAAGCAACGAAAATGTCCATCAACAGAGGAATGCACCAAGAAGTGGTCCATGTACACAATGGAATATTAGCCATGGAAAACACTGAAGCACTGCTCTTTGAGGCACCATAGATGAGCCTGGAGATAATCACAAAACATGAAGTAGGTCGGAAAGCAAAAGAACTATAGCCTATATTATCACTTATGGCATTATCTAATAACTGACACAGATGAAAATATTTCCAAAGAGAAAGACACTCACAGGCTGAGAGAACAAACTATGCTCATCTAAAAGGAAAGGAGGGGGGAAATTGAGAAATGAAGGTTAGTGTTACTATACATATACAAATACATATTATATGCATGTATCAAAAAGACCGAACATATAGCAAGAGAGGTCGACGGAACACTGTAATATTTTACATGGGAAGAGGATCTGTACATTAATAGACATACATAATGTACAAATGAACCAGATTGTGTACACCTAGGACAAACTATATTCTAAACTTTACCCAGATTAAAAAAAAGTTTAAAAACCAAGAAGAAGGAATGAGACCTAAACTTATGGGGATTTCTCCTGGCAAATTCCATTCCAATTTACAACCTAGGACAATGACTTCCAGAAAGGCTCTGCTGCCCTAGCACCCAGAATGGGGAATGGAGAAATGCTACCTCCTTGTGGCCGTTTCCCACAACAGCAGCTTTGAACCCACTGCAAAAGGTCACTAAATTTTCACCAACTTGCAGTTCTGTAAATGACACCTGACCTCCAGAAACTTTCTGGGGTCAAAAATCGACCACAAAATTCAGAAGAGGGCAACCTTCGAAGAAGACAATTTCAAGAGCTATATTGTACTCACGGTTTTTTCTTTTAAGAGAAAAGAAAAAGACGTAGGAATATGATGGATTTTAAAAATTTTAATGACATGCATACCTATATTACAAAAACCTATCAGCTCACAGCAGTCAGAATGGCCATTAGGAAAAAATGCTGCAAAAAATAAACGGTGAAGGGAGAGTGGAGAAATGCGTACCCTCGGTTGTAAGGGGGGGCATGTAAAGAGCCACTAAAGAAAACACAATGTAGGTGCTTTGAAAAGGGAGACATTTGAGCTACCAGTCAATCAATCACAACCACTGCTGGGCCTATCACCTGAGAAAATGAGAATCAAAAAGTCACAGGCTGGCAAACCTGTACGCCAGCAAGATTTACCATAGCCAGCACTTGGAAGCAATGAAAATGTCCATCAACCCAGGAACGCACCAAGAAGAAGTGGTCCACGTACACAATGGAATATTACTCTAATAATAAATATAAATTAAATTTAAAAACAAACAAAAGCAAGGAGACATCAACATTTGTGGGTTTACCCGGGCACATTGCACTCTAATTTATAACCGAAGAACACCCCTGGCCGGTAGGTCTGTTTCCCTAGTACCAGCATGGGGAACGTAGAAAGGCTGCCGCTCTCTGGCTGTTACCTGCAAAAGCAGGTTTAAAGCCTGAGCTAATGGTCACTTCATATGAACAAGTACTGCAGGGCTGTAAATGAAACCTGCCCTCAAAATGTCTTGAGGGAGATAATGGCCAAAATATTTCCAATGGTGACACATACTTTAAGAAAACACTTTGAAGAAATAAGCTCTAATCACAGCTGGAAAAACAAAAAGGACATGTCTTAAAGCTCAATTTCAACGCATTATGAGACACATGCAAATTCAACCACAAAGAGGTATCAGCTCACACCACTCAGAATAACCATCAGCAAAAACTGCAAAGAATAAATGCTGAAGGTGCTGGGAAGAAATACATACCCTCCACTTTAAGTGGGACGTAACCTGGAAAGAGCCACTAAGGAGAACAGAATAGAGGTGCCTTTAAAGGTAAACATTGAGCTACCTATGATCCAGCAGACCTATTCCTGGACCTATAAACTAAGAAGACAGAATTGGAAGGACACAGGCACGCAAATCTGCATCGCATAGTATTACAGTAGCCAAGATATGGAAGTAACCAAAAAGTCCACCGACAGATGGGTGGACAGAGAAGAACTGCTACCTGTACAGATGGAATATGAGCTAGTGAAAAAATGAAACAGTGCCATTTGCAGCACCATAGAGGAGTCTAGAAGTAATCACGCAACTTGGAGTAAGTGAGAAAGCGAAAGACACATGTCCTATCATATCACATATAGGTGTTACCTAAAAGATGTTACAAACAAAGACATTTCCACAGAGAAACACTATCATAGATTCATTACAAAAACTTATGGTTCACCAAATGGAAAGGTGTGAGGATTGGATACCTCACCATATTGAGGTTAACAGAGAGATACAAACACATGTGGAATATATAATCACCAAAGACGTACGCAATACCAAGAGAAGACTACTCAACATTGTGTCATAACCTACATGGGAAAAGGATCCGAAGAAGACTAGATATATGCATATGTGTGAAAGTACCACATCTCGCACTCCTGGAACAAACAAAACATTGTAATCAAGTTGGCTGTGATAAAAAATAAAAATTAAGTTAAAAATACCAACAAGAAGTAATGAGACATAAATAAAAGGGCTTTTTCCTCGCACATTCCATTCTAATTTACAACCTAGAACACCACTTCCAGTAAGGCTCTGTTGCCCTAGTAACCAGATTTGGTAAAGGAGAAATGCTGCCGCCTTGTGGCCGATTCCCGCAAGAGCAGCTTTTAACCCACAGCTAATGGTCACTTACCATTCACAAAGACTCAGGGCTGTAAAGGACAACTGCCCTGAAAATTGTGCTGAGGTAGGGAATGGAGAAAAAGAATTCAAAACAGGCAAAATTTTCACGAAGATAGTATGAAGAGGTAAGTTTTACTCACTCTCTTTTTAAAGAAAGGAAAATGGATAAAAGCTCCACCTCAGGAAGTATTAGACTCATGCAATCTAATCTACAAAAAGTTTTCAACTCACACCAGTCGACTGACCATTGGCAAAAAGTCTACAAGCAATAAATGCTGAAGAGGTTTTAGAGAACTGTGTACCCTCTAGCTGCTGGTGAGATGTAAAAGGGTTAAACGCGAATAATGAGAACAGAAAGGAGCTGCGTTGAAAAGGAAAAATTGAGGTACCATTCAATCCAGCAGGCGCACCAATGGGCCTCTCACCGGAGAAGACCAGAATGAAGAAGACCCGGGCTGCAAAAGCTGCAGTGCAGCCTTATTCACAATAGACAAGACAGTGAAGCAACCAAAATGTCCATCAACAGATGAAAGGATAAAGAAGTGGTCCCTGTACACAATGAATACTAGCCATGGAAAACAATGAAACACTGCTCTTTGAGGCACCATAGATGATCTTGGAGATAATCACAGAACATGAGGTAAGTCGGAAAGCAAAAGTCCTATATCCTATGATATCACTTATAGGCGTTATCTAATAACTGACACAAATGAACATATTTCCACAGAGAAAGTCAATCACAGACTTATTAAAAAAAACTATGCTTATCTAAAAGGAAAGGTGGGGGGAATGGACAAATGAAGATTAGTGTTACCATATGTATAAAATACATATTATATACATATATCAAAAAGACCGACCGTAGAGCAAGGAAGGTTTACGGAACACTCTGTAATAATTTACACGGGAAGAGGATCTCTACATAAATAGGTGTATAGAATATGTAGATGAACCAGAGTGTGTACACCTTGGACAAGCAACATTCTAACCATTACCCCAATTGAAAACAATTAAAACAACGAACTAGGAGTAATGAGACATCAGCTTATGGGGGCTTTTCCTGGCACATTCCATTCAAATTTACAACCCATGCAAACGACTTCCAGAACGGCTCTGCTGCCCTAGTACCCAGATTTGGGAATGGAGAAATGCTGCATACTTGTGGCCGTTTCCCACAACAGCAGCTTTCAACCCACTGCAAAAGGTCACTAAATATTCACCAATTGCAGTGCTGTAAATGACACCTGCCCTCCAAAAAATACTGAGGTCGGAAATCGACCAAAAACTTCTAGAGTGCAACCTTCCAAAAAGAAAATTTGAAGAGGTATATTATACTCCCACTTTTTTTCTTTTTTCTTTGAACAGAAAAGAAAAAGGCGTGGAAAAATGATGAATTGTAGGAATTTTTACAGACATGTAAACCCAAATTACAAAAACCTATCAGCTCACACCAGTCAGAATGGCCATCAACAAAAACGCTGCAAACAAGAAATGCTGACGTGATTGTGGAGAAATGCGTACCCTCGATTCTAAGGGGGACGTGGTAAGAGCCACTAATGCAAGCACAATTGAGGTGCCTTGAAAAGGTAAACGTTGAACTACCATACCAGTCAATCAATCATACCCACTGCTGGGCCTATCACCTGAGAAAATGAAAACCCAAAATCACAGGCTGGCAATCCTGCACTCCAGCAATATTTACCATAGGCAACACTTGGAAGCAACGAAAATGTCCATCAACAGAGGAATGCACCAAGAAGTGGTCCATGTACACAATGGAATATTAGCCATGGAAAACACTGAAGCACTGCTCTTTGAGGCACCATAGATGAGCCTGGAGATAATCACAAAACATGAAGTAGGTCGGAAAGCAAAAGAACTATAGCCTATATTATCACTTATGGCATTATCTAATAACTGACACAGATGAAAATATTTCCAAAGAGAAAGACACTCACAGGCTGAGAGAACAAACTATGCTCATCTAAAAGGAAAGGAGGGGGGAAATTGAGAAATGAAGGTTAGTGTTACTATACATATACAAATACATATTATATGCATGTATCAAAAAGACCGAACATATAGCAAGAGAGGTCGACGGAACACTGTAATATTTTACATGGGAAGAGGATCTGTACATTAATAGACATACATAATGTACAAATGAACCAGATTGTGTACACCTAGGACAAACTATATTCTAAACTTTACCCAGATTAAAAAAAAGTTTAAAAACCAAGAAGAAGGAATGAGACCTAAACTTATGGGGATTTCTCCTGGCAAATTCCATTCCAATTTACAACCTAGGACAATGACTTCCAGAAAGGCTCTGCTGCCCTAGCACCCAGAATGGGGAATGGAGAAATGCTACCTCCTTGTGGCCGTTTCCCACAACAGCAGCTTTGAACCCACTGCAAAAGGTCACTAAATTTTCACCAACTTGCAGTTCTGTAAATGACACCTGACCTCCAGAAACTTTCTGGGGTCAAAAATCGACCACAAAATTCAGAAGAGGGCAACCTTCGAAGAAGACAATTTCAAGAGCTATATTGTACTCACGGTTTTTTCTTTTAAGAGAAAAGAAAAAGACGTAGGAATATGATGGATTTTAAAAATTTTAATGACATGCATACCTATATTACAAAAACCTATCAGCTCACAGCAGTCAGAATGGCCATTAGGAAAAAATGCTGCAAAAAATAAACGGTGAAGGGAGAGTGGAGAAATGCGTACCCTCGGTTGTAAGGGGGGGCATGTAAAGAGCCACTAAAGAAAACACAATGTAGGTGCTTTGAAAAGGGAGACATTTGAGCTACCAGTCAATCAATCACAACCACTGCTGGGCCTATCACCTGAGAAAATGAGAATCAAAAAGTCACAGGCTGGCAAACCTGTACGCCAGCAAGATTTACCATAGCCAGCACTTGGAAGCAATGAAAATGTCCATCAACCGAGGAACGCACCAAGAAGAAGTGGTCCACGTACACAATGGAATATTACTCTAATAATAAATATAAATTAAATTTAAAAACAAACAAAAGCAAGGAGACATCAACATTTGTGGGTTTACCCGGGCACATTGCACTCTAATTTATAACCGAAGAACACCCCTGGCCGGTAGGTCTGTTTCCCTAGTACCAGCATGGGGAACGTAGAAAGGCTGCCGCTCTCTGGCTGTTACCTGCAAAAGCAGGTTTAAAGCCTGAGCTAATGGTCACTTCATATGAACAAGTACTGCAGGGCTGTAAATGAAACCTGCCCTCAAAATGTCTTGAGGGAGATAATGGCCAAAATATTTCCAATGGTGACACATACTTTAAGAAAACACTTTGAAGAAATAAGCTCTAATCACAGCTGGAAAAACAAAAAGGACATGTCTTAAAGCTCAATTTCAACGCATTATGAGACACATGCAAATTCAACCACAAAGAGGTATCAGCTCACACCACTCAGAATAACCATCAGCAAAAACTGCAAAGAATAAATGCTGAAGGTGCTGGGAAGAAATACATACCCTCCACTTTAAGTGGGACGTAACCTGGAAAGAGCCACTAAGGAGAACAGAATAGAGGTGCCTTTAAAGGTAAACATTGAGCTACCTATGATCCAGCAGACCTATTCCTGGACCTATAAACTAAGAAGACAGAATTGGAAGGACACAGGCACGCAAATCTGCATCGCATAGTATTACAGTAGCCAAGATATGGAAGTAACCAAAAAGTCCACCGACAGATGGGTGGACAGAGAAGAACTGCTACCTGTACAGATGGAATATGAGCTAGTGAAAAAATGAAACAGTGCCATTTGCAGCACCATAGAGGAGTCTAGAAGTAATCACGCGACTTGGAGTAAGTGAGAAAGCGAAAGACACATGTCCTATCATATCACATATAGGTGTTACCTAAAAGATGTTACAAACAAAGACATTTCCACAGAGAAACACTATCATAGATTCATTACAAAAACTTATGGTTCACCAAATGGAAAGGTGTGAGGATTGGATACCTCACCATATTGAGGTTAACAGAGAGATACAAACACATGTGGAATATATAATCACCAAAGACGTACGCAATACCAAGAGAAGACTACTCAACATTGTGTCATAACCTACATGGGAAAAGGATCCGAAGAAGACTAGATATATGCATATGTGTGAAAGTACCACATCTCGCACTCCTGGAACAAACAAAACATTGTAATCAAGTTGGCTGTGATAAAAAATAAAAATTAAGTTAAAAATACCAACAAGAAGTAATGAGACATAAATAAAAGGGCTTTTTCCTCGCACATTCCATTCTAATTTACAACCTAGAACACCACTTCCAGTAAGGCTCTGTTGCCCTAGTAACCAGATTTGGTAAAGGAGAAATGCTGCCGCCTTGTGGCCGATTCCCGCAAGAGCAGCTTTTAACCCACAGCTAATGGTCACTTACCATTCACAAAGACTCAGGGCTGTAAAGGACAACTGCCCTGAAAATTGTGCTGAGGTAGGGAATGGAGAAAAAGAATTCAAAACAGGCAAAATTTTCACGAAGATAGTATGAAGAGGTAAGTTTTACTCACTCTCTTTTTAAAGAAAGGAAAATGGATAAAAGCTCCACCTCAGGAAGTATTAGACTCATGCAATCTAATCTACAAAAAGTTTTCAACTCACACCAGTCGACTGACCATTGGCAAAAAGTCTACAAGCAATAAATGCTGAAGAGGTTTTAGAGAACTGTGTACCCTCTAGCTGCTGGTGAGATGTAAAAGGGTTAAACGCTAATAATGAGAACAGAAAGGAGCTGCGTTGAAAAGGAAAAATTGAGGTACCATTCAATCCAGCAGGCGCACCAATGGGCCTCTCACCGGAGAAGACCAGAATGAAGAAGACCCGGGCTGCAAAAGCTGCAGTGCAGCCTTATTCACAATAGACAAGACAGTGAAGCAACCAAAATGTCCATCAACAGATGAAAGGATAAAGAAGTGGTCCCTGTACACAATGAATACTAGCCATGGAAAACAATGAAACACTGCTCTTTGAGGCACCATAGATGATCTTGGAGATAATCACAGAACATGAGGTAAGTCGGAAAGCAAAAGTCCTATATCCTATGATATCACTTATAGGCGTTATCTAATAACTGACACAAATGAACATATTTCCACAGAGAAAGTCAATCACAGACTTATTAAAAAAAACTATGCTTATCTAAAAGGAAAGGTGGGGGGAATGGACAAATGAAGATTAGTGTTACCATATGTATAAAATACATATTATATACATATATCAAAAAGACCGACCGTAGAGCAAGGAAGGTTTACGGAACACTCTGTAATAATTTACACGGGAAGAGGATCTCTACATAAATAGGTGTATAGAATATGTAGATGAACCAGAGTGTGTACACCTTGGACAAGCAACATTCTAACCATTACCCCAATTGAAAACAATTAAAACAACGAACTAGGAGTAATGAGACATCAGCTTATGGGGGCTTTTCCTGGCACATTCCATTCAAATTTACAACCCATGCAAACGACTTCCAGAACGGCTCTGCTGCCCTAGTACCCAGATTTGGGAATGGAGAAATGCTGCATA
The DNA here is from genome assembly GCF_028021215.1 of Eschrichtius robustus. Classification (NCBI taxonomy): domain Eukaryota; kingdom Metazoa; phylum Chordata; class Mammalia; order Artiodactyla; family Eschrichtiidae; genus Eschrichtius; species Eschrichtius robustus. The sequence continues at coordinate 112,401 of NW_027175558.1, forward strand.
CTTGTGGCCGTTTCCCACAACAGCAGCTTTCAACCCACTGCAAAAGGTCACTAAATATTCACCAATTGCAGTGCTGTAAATGACACCTGCCCTCCAAAAAATACTGAGGTCGGAAATCGACCAAAAACTTCTAGAGTGCAACCTTCCAAAAAGAAAATTTGAAGAGGTATATTATACTCCCACTTTTTTTCTTTTTTCTTTGAACAGAAAAGAAAAAGGCGTGGAAAAATGATGAATTGTAGGAATTTTTACAGACATGTAAACCCAAATTACAAAAACCTATCAGCTCACACCAGTCAGAATGGCCATCAACAAAAACGCTGCAAACAAGAAATGCTGACGTGATTGTGGAGAAATGCGTACCCTCGATTCTAAGGGGGACGTGGTAAGAGCCACTAATGCAAGCACAATTGAGGTGCCTTGAAAAGGTAAACGTTGAGCTAACATACCAGTCAATCAATCATACCCACTGCTGGGCCTATCACCTGAGAAAATGAAAACCCAAAATCACAGGCTGGCAATCCTGCACTCCAGCAATATTTACCATAGGCAACACTTGGAAGCAACGAAAATGTCCATCAACAGAGGAATGCACCAAGAAGTGGTCCATGTACACAATGGAATATTAGCCATGGAAAACACTGAAGCACTGCTCTTTGAGGCACCATAGATGAGCCTGGAGATAATCACAAAACATGAAGTAGGTCGGAAAGCAAAAGAACTATAGCCTATATTATCACTTATGGCATTATCTAATAACTGACACAGATGAAAATATTTCCAAAGAGAAAGACACTCACAGGCTGAGAGAACAAACTATGCTCATCTAAAAGGAAAGGAGGGGGGAAATTGAGAAATGAAGGTTAGTGTTACTATACATATACAAATACATATTATATGCATGTATCAAAAAGACCGAACATATAGCAAGAGAGGTCGACGGAACACTGTAATATTTTACATGGGAAGAGGATCTGTACATTAATAGACATACATAATGTACAAATGAACCAGATTGTGTACACCTAGGACAAACTATATTCTAAACTTTACCCAGATTAAAAAAAAGTTTAAAAACCAAGAAGAAGGAATGAGACCTAAACTTATGGGGATTTCTCCTGGCAAATTCCATTCCAATTTACAACCTAGGACAATGACTTCCAGAAAGGCTCTGCTGCCCTAGCACCCAGAATGGGGAATGGAGAAATGCTACCTCCTTGTGGCCGTTTCCCACAACAGCAGCTTTGAACCCACTGCAAAAGGTCACTAAATTTTCACCAACTTGCAGTTCTGTAAATGACACCTGACCTCCAGAAACTTTCTGGGGTCAAAAATCGACCACAAAATTCAGAAGAGGGCAACCTTCGAAGAAGACAATTTCAAGAGCTATATTGTACTCACGGTTTTTTCTTTTAAGAGAAAAGAAAAAGACGTAGGAATATGATGGATTTTAAAAATTTTAATGACATGCATACCTATATTACAAAAACCTATCAGCTCACAGCAGTCAGAATGGCCATTAGGAAAAAATGCTGCAAAAAATAAACGGTGAAGGGAGAGTGGAGAAATGCGTACCCTCGGTTGTAAGGGGGGGCATGTAAAGAGCCACTAAAGAAAACACAATGTAGGTGCTTTGAAAAGGGAGACATTTGAGCTACCAGTCAATCAATCACAACCACTGCTGGGCCTATCACCTGAGAAAATGAGAATCAAAAAGTCACAGGCTGGCAAACCTGTACGCCAGCAAGATTTACCATAGCCAGCACTTGGAAGCAATGAAAATGTCCATCAACCGAGGAACGCACCAAGAAGAAGTGGTCCACGTACACAATGGAATATTACTCTAATAATAAATATAAATTAAATTTAAAAACAAACAAAAGCAAGGAGACATCAACATTTGTGGGTTTACCCGGGCACATTGCACTCTAATTTATAACCGAAGAACACCCCTGGCCGGTAGGTCTGTTTCCCTAGTACCAGCATGGGGAACGTAGAAAGGCTGCCGCTCTCTGGCTGTTACCTGCAAAAGCAGGTTTAAAGCCTGAGCTAATGGTCACTTCATATGAACAAGTACTGCAGGGCTGTAAATGAAACCTGCCCTCAAAATGTCTTGAGGGAGATAATGGCCAAAATATTTCCAATGGTGACACATACTTTAAGAAAACACTTTGAAGAAATAAGCTCTAATCACAGCTGGAAAAACAAAAAGGACATGTCTTAAAGCTCAATTTCAACGCATTATGAGACACATGCAAATTCAACCACAAAGAGGTATCAGCTCACACCACTCAGAATAACCATCAGCAAAAACTGCAAAGAATAAATGCTGAAGGTGCTGGGAAGAAATACATACCCTCCACTTTAAGTGGGACGTAACCTGGAAAGAGCCACTAAGGAGAACAGAATAGAGGTGCCTTTAAAGGTAAACATTGAGCTACCTATGATCCAGCAGACCTATTCCTGGACCTATAAACTAAGAAGACAGAATTGGAAGGACACAGGCACGCAAATCTGCATCGCATAGTATTACAGTAGCCAAGATATGGAAGTAACCAAAAAGTCCACCGACAGATGGGTGGACAGAGAAGAACTGCTACCTGTACAGATGGAATATGAGCTAGTGAAAAAATGAAACAGTGCCATTTGCAGCACCATAGAGGAGTCTAGAAGTAATCACGCAACTTGGAGTAAGTGAGAAAGCGAAAGACACATGTCCTATCATATCACATATAGGTGTTACCTAAAAGATGTTACAAACAAAGACATTTCCACAGAGAAACACTATCATAGATTCATTACAAAAACTTATGGTTCACCAAATGGAAAGGTGTGAGGATTGGATACCTCACCATATTGAGGTTAACAGAGAGATACAAACACATGTGGAATATATAATCACCAAAGACGTACGCAATACCAAGAGAAGACTACTCAACATTGTGTCATAACCTACATGGGAAAAGGATCCGAAGAAGACTAGATATATGCATATGTGTGAAAGTACCACATCTCGCACTCCTGGAACAAACAAAACATTGTAATCAAGTTGGCTGTGATAAAAAATAAAAATTAAGTTAAAAATACCAACAAGAAGTAATGAGACATAAATAAAAGGGCTTTTTCCTCGCACATTCCATTCTAATTTACAACCTAGAACACCACTTCCAGTAAGGCTCTGTTGCCCTAGTAACCAGATTTGGTAAAGGAGAAATGCTGCCGCCTTGTGGCCGATTCCCGCAAGAGCAGCTTTTAACCCACAGCTAATGGTCACTTACCATTCACAAAGACTCAGGGCTGTAAAGGACAACTGCCCTGAAAATTGTGCTGAGGTAGGGAATGGAGAAAAAGAATTCAAAACAGGCAAAATTTTCACGAAGATAGTATGAAGAGGTAAGTTTTACTCACTCTCTTTTTAAAGAAAGGAAAATGGATAAAAGCTCCACCTCAGGAAGTATTAGACTCATGCAATCTAATCTACAAAAAGTTTTCAACTCACACCAGTCGACTGACCATTGGCAAAAAGTCTACAAGCAATAAATGCTGAAGAGGTTTTAGAGAACTGTGTACCCTCTAGCTGCTGGTGAGATGTAAAAGGGTTAAACGCTAATAATGAGAACAGAAAGGAGCTGCGTTGAAAAGGAAAAATTGAGGTACCATTCAATCCAGCAGGCGCACCAATGGGCCTCTCACCGGAGAAGACCAGAATGAAGAAGACCCGGGCTGCAAAAGCTGCAGTGCAGCCTTATTCACAATAGACAAGACAGTGAAGCAACCAAAATGTCCATCAACAGATGAAAGGATAAAGAAGTGGTCCCTGTACACAATGAATACTAGCCATGGAAAACAATGAAACACTGCTCTTTGAGGCACCATAGATGATCTTGGAGATAATCACAGAACATGAGGTAAGTCGGAAAGCAAAAGTCCTATATCCTATGATATCACTTATAGGCGTTATCTAATAACTGACACAAATGAACATATTTCCACAGAGAAAGTCAATCACAGACTTATTAAAAAAAACTATGCTTATCTAAAAGGAAAGGTGGGGGGAATGGACAAATGAAGATTAGTGTTACCATATGTATAAAATACATATTATATACATATATCAAAAAGACCGACCGTAGAGCAAGGAAGGTTTACGGAACACTCTGTAATAATTTACAACGGGAAGAGGATCTCTACATAAATAGGTGTATAGAATATGTAGATGAACCAGAGTGTGTACACCTTGGACAAGCAACATTCTAACCATTACCCCAATTGAAAACAATTAAAACAACGAACTAGGAGTAATGAGACATCAGCTTATGGGGGCTTTTCCTGGCACATTCCATTCAAATTTACAACCCATGCAAACGACTTCCAGAACGGCTCTGCTGCCCTAGTACCCAGATTTGGGAATGGAGAAATGCTGCATACTTGTGGCCGTTTCCCACAACAGCAGCTTTCAACCCACTGCAAAAGGTCACTAAATATTCACCAATTGCAGTGCTGTAAATGACACCTGCCCTCCAAAAAATACTGAGGTCGGAAATCGACCAAAAACTTCTAGAGTGCAACCTTCCAAAAAGAAAATTTGAAGAGGTATATTATACTCCCACTTTTTTTCTTTTTTCTTTGAACAGAAAAGAAAAAGGCGTGGAAAAATGATGAATTGTAGGAATTTTTACAGACATGTAAACCCAAATTACAAAAACCTATCAGCTCACACCAGTCAGAATGGCCATCAACAAAAACGCTGCAAACAAGAAATGCTGACGTGATTGTGGAGAAATGCGTACCCTCGATTCTAAGGGGGACGTGGTAAGAGCCACTAATGCAAGCACAATTGAGGTGCCTTGAAAAGGTAAACGTTGAGCTACCATACCAGTCAATCAATCATACCCACTGCTGGGCCTATCACCTGAGAAAATGAAAACCCAAAATCACAGGCTGGCAATCCTGCACTCCAGCAATATTTACCATAGGCAACACTTGGAAGCAACGAAAATGTCCATCAACAGAGGAATGCACCAAGAAGTGGTCCATGTACACAATGGAATATTAGCCATGGAAAACACTGAAGCACTGCTCTTTGAGGCACCATAGATGAGCCTGGAGATAATCACAAACCATGAAGTAGGTCGGAAAGCAAAAGAACTATAGCCTATATTATCACTTATGGCATTATCTAATAACTGACACAGATGAAAATATTTCCAAAGAGAAAGACACTCACAGGCTGAGAGAACAAACTATGCTCATCTAAAAGGAAAGGAGGGGGGAAATTGAGAAATGAAGGTTAGTGTTACTATACATATACAAATACATATTATATGCATGTATCAAAAAGACCGAACATATAGCAAGAGAGGTCGACGGAACACTGTAATATTTTACATGGGAAGAGGATCTGTACATTAATAGACATACATAATGTACAAATGAACCAGATTGTGTACACCTAGGACAAACTATATTCTAAACTTTACCCAGATTAAAAAAAAGTTTAAAAACCAAGAAGAAGGAATGAGACCTAAACTTATGGGGATTTCTCCTGGCAAATTCCATTCCAATTTACAACCTAGGACAATGACTTCCAGAAAGGCTCTGCTGCCCTAGCACCCAGAATGGGGAATGGAGAAATGCTACCTCCTTGTGGCCGTTTCCCACAACAGCAGCTTTGAACCCACTGCAAAAGGTCACTAAATTTTCACCAACTTGCAGTTCTGTAAATGACACCTGACCTCCAGAAACTTTCTGGGGTCAAAAATCGACCACAAAATTCAGAAGAGGGCAACCTTCGAAGAAGACAATTTCAAGAGCTATATTGTACTCACGGTTTTTTCTTTTAAGAGAAAAGAAAAAGACGTAGGAATATGATGGATTTTAAAAATTTTAATGACATGCATACCTATATTACAAAAACCTATCAGCTCACAGCAGTCAGAATGGCCATTAGGAAAAAATGCTGCAAAAAATAAACGGTGAAGGGAGAGTGGAGAAATGCGTACCCTCGGTTGTAAGGGGGGGCATGTAAAGAGCCACTAAAGAAAACACAATGTAGGTGCTTTGAAAAGGGAGACATTTGAGCTACCAGTCAATCAATCACAACCACTGCTGGGCCTATCACCTGAGAAAATGAGAATCAAAAAGTCACAGGCTGGCAAACCTGTACGCCAGCAAGATTTACCATAGCCAGCACTTGGAAGCAATGAAAATGTCCATCAACCGAGGAACGCACCAAGAAGAAGTGGTCCACGTACACAATGGAATATTACTCTAATAATAAATATAAATTAAATTTAAAAACAAACAAAAGCAAGGAGACATCAACATTTGTGGGTTTACCCGGGCACATTGCACTCTAATTTATAACCGAAGAACACCCCTGGCCGGTAGGTCTGTTTCCCTAGTACCAGCATGGGGAACGTAGAAAGGCTGCCGCTCTCTGGCTGTTACCTGCAAAAGCAGGTTTAAAGCCTGAGCTAATGGTCACTTCATATGAACAAGTACTGCAGGGCTGTAAATGAAACCTGCCCTCAAAATGTCTTGAGGGAGATAATGGCCAAAATATTTCCAATGGTGACACATACTTTAAGAAAACACTTTGAAGAAATAAGCTCTAATCACAGCTGGAAAAACAAAAAGGACATGTCTTAAAGCTCAATTTCAACGCATTATGAGACACATGCAAATTCAACCACAAAGAGGTATCAGCTCACACCACTCAGAATAACCATCAGCAAAAACTGCAAAGAATAAATGCTGAAGGTGCTGGGAAGAAATACATACCCTGCACTTTAAGTGGGACGTAACCTGGAAAGAGCCACTAAGGAGAACAGAATAGAGGTGCCTTTAAAGGTAAACATTGAGCTACCTATGATCCAGCAGACCTATTCCTGGACCTATAAACTAAGAAGACAGAATTGGAAGGACACAGGCACGCAAATCTGCATCGCATAGTATTACAGTAGCCAAGATATGGAAGTAACCAAAAAGTCCACCGACAGATGGGTGGACAGAGAAGAACTGCTACCTGTACAGATGGAATATGAGCTAGTGAAAAAATGAAACAGTGCCATTTGCAGCACCATAGAGGAGTCTAGAAGTAATCACGCAACTTGGAGTAAGTGAGAAAGCGAAAGACACATGTCCTATCATATCACATATAGGTGTTACCTAAAAGATGTTACAAACAAAGACATTTCCACAGAGAAACACTATCATAGATTCATTACAAAAACTTATGGTTCACCAAATGGAAAGGTGTGAGGATTGGATACCTCACCATATTGAGGTTAACAGAGAGATACAAACACATGTGGAATATATAATCACCAAAGACGTACGCAATACCAAGAGAAGACTACTCAACATTGTGTCATAACCTACATGGGAAAAGGATCCGAAGAAGACTAGATATATGCATATGTGTGAAAGTACCACATCTCGCACTCCTGGAACAAACAAAACATTGTAATCAAGTTGGCTGTGATAAAAAATAAAAATTAAGTTAAAAATACCAACAAGAAGTAATGAGACATAAATAAAAGGGCTTTTTCCTCGCACATTCCATTCTAATTTACAACCTAGAACACCACTTCCAGTAAGGCTCTGTTGCCCTAGTAACCAGATTTGGTAAAGGAGAAATGCTGCCGCCTTGTGGCCGATTCCCGCAAGAGCAGCTTTTAACCCACAGCTAATGGTCACTTACCATTCACAAAGACTCAGGGCTGTAAAGGACAACTGCCCTGAAAATTGTGCTGAGGTAGGGAATGGAGAAAAAGAATTCAAAACAGGCAAAATTTTCACGAAGATAGTATGAAGAGGTAAGTTTTACTCACTCTCTTTTTAAAGAAAGGAAAATGGATAAAAGCTCCACCTCAGGAAGTATTAGACTCATGCAATCTAATCTACAAAAAGTTTTCAACTCACACCAGTCGACTGACCATTGGCAAAAAGTCTACAAGCAATAAATGCTGAAGAGGTTTTAGAGAACTGTGTACCCTCTAGCTGCTGGTGAGATGTAAAAGGGTTAAACGCTAATAATGAGAACAGAAAGGAGCTGCGTTGAAAAGGAAAAATTGAGGTACCATTCAATCCAGCAGGCGCACCAATGGGCCTCTCACCGGAGAAGACCAGAATGAAGAAGACCCGGGCTGCAAAAGCTGCAGTGCAGCCTTATTCACAATAGACAAGACAGTGAAGCAACCAAAATGTCCATCAACAGATGAAAGGATAAAGAAGTGGTCCCTGTACACAATGAATACTAGCCATGGAAAACAATGAAACACTGCTCTTTGAGGCACCATAGATGATCTTGGAGATAATCACAGAACATGAGGTAAGTCGGAAAGCAAAAGTCCTATATCCTATGATATCACTTATAGGCGTTATCTAATAACTGACACAAATGAACATATTTCCACAGAGAAAGTCAATCACAGACTTATTAAAAAAAACTATGCTTATCTAAAAGGAAAGGTGGGGGGAATGGACAAATGAAGATTAGTGTTACCATATGTATAAAATACATATTATATACATATATCAAAAAGACCGACCGTAGAGCAAGGAAGGTTTACGGAACACTCTGTAATAATTTACAACGGGAAGAGGATCTCTACATAAATAGGTGTATAGAATATGTAGATGAACCAGAGTGTGTACACCTTGGACAAGCAACATTCTAACCATTACCCCAATTGAAAACAATTAAAACAACGAACTAGGAGTAATGAGACATCAGCTTATGGGGGCTTTTCCTGGCACATTCCATTCAAATTTACAACCCAGGCAAACGACTTCCAGAACGGCTCTGCTGCCCTAGTACCCAGATTTGGGAATGGAGAAATGCTGCATACTTGTGGCCGTTTCCCACAACAGCAGCTTTCAACCCACTGCAAAAGGTCACTAAATATTCACCAATTGCAGTGCTGTAAATGACACCTGCCCTCCAAAAAATACTGAGGTCGGAAATCGACCAAAAACTTCTAGAGTGCAACCTTCCAAAAAGAAAATTTGAAGAGGTATATTATACTCCCACTTTTTTTCTTTTTTCTTTGAACAGAAAAGAAAAAGGCGTGGAAAAATGATGAATTGTAGGAATTTTTACAGACATGTAAACCCAAATTACAAAAACCTATCAGCTCACACCAGTCAGAATGGCCATCAACAAAAACGCTGCAAACAAGAAATGCTGACGTGATTGTGGAGAAATGCGTACCCTCGATTCTAAGGGGGACGTGGTAAGAGCCACTAATGCAAGCACAATTGAGGTGCCTTGAAAAGGTAAACGTTGAGCTACCATACCAGTCAATCAATCATACCCACTGCTGGGCCTATCACCTGAGAAAATGAAAACCCAAAATCACAGGCTGGCAATCCTGCACTCCAGCAATATTTACCATAGGCAACACTTGGAAGCAACGAAAATGTCCATCAACAGAGGAATGCACCAAGAAGTGGTCCATGTACACAATGGAATATTAGCCATGGAAAACACTGAAGCACTGCTCTTTGAGGCACCATAGATGAGCCTGGAGATAATCACAAACCATGAAGTAGGTCGGAAAGCAAAAGAACTATAGCCTATATTATCACTTATGGCATTATCTAATAACTGACACAGATGAAAATATTTCCAAAGAGAAAGACACTCACAGGCTGAGAGAACAAACTATGCTCATCTAAAAGGAAAGGAGGGGGGAAATTGAGAAATGAAGGTTAGTGTTACTATACATATACAAATACATATTATATGCATGTATCAAAAAGACCGAACATATAGCAAGAGAGG